>NC_136800.1:31211780-31231780 GCF_951216825.1 Electrona antarctica
AGCGCTCCTCTCTCTCCTTTTTTGTGAGCTTGAGTCCATTATTATGTTGTTGCATTGACCATGAGGTTAGGGGGAAAAAATGCTATTGTAGAATAACACTATTTTCTCTATTATGGATAGTCTGCGTCTGCTGCTCTGTTGGCGGGGAAGTAAAATCTTTTGACCATACATTTGAACCAGTATAACACACGAGTCCCTTACTTAAACCCTCCAAAATGAGTAAACTTGAACTGAGTCGGCTCCGCACTTGTTCCGCTATATTTCTTTTTAACATACACCACACCTTCTACAGAAAATGGCAAGATCTGCTGCTATTTTCACCAAAAGTGGATCGGATTTATTTGGTGAATGTTCGACCGAAGGGATACTGGGATTCAAGTGTTTAAAGTTGACGGTGTACAGTAGTGTTATGTTACAGTAGTGTGGTGTTTCATTCTGTTGTACATTATTTTAGTATACTGCAGGAGTCAATATTATATAACGCACGCACACACGCACGCGCACACACACGCTCACACATGCACACACACACACACACACACACACACACACACACACACACACACACACACACACTCTCTTGCATCAGCAGATTTCACCAAGCATGGTTACCATAACAGAGACAGTGATAAATATGATGATGCCTAGGGTGCTACACACACACACACACACACACACACACACACACACATATACACACATGCACAAACATGTAGTGGTCGTAGTCGTCTTGCTGCAGCGCCCCTTCAGAGACCATCCGGTTTCATTTTCACATGTGCTCTCCTGACCTCCTTCATGTGAAGTCAGCATCTTAGGAGACTATTATGCATGTTTAAGCTGTCGGCCTGTAGTGTCTTTAACGTAAAATACATGAAGGATGCACCTGGGCTTCTGGCGGGCTGAGGCGTATGCAATCCCCTCAGGATGGCGTTCGAATCCTGATGCTGGCCTTCCCTCTCCTCTCACTATATCCAATATGCAAGGGAGCAAAAACCCAGGAAATGTGGAGAAATAATATGGATTTGGATTTTACGCCCCTTTTCTCCCCAATTTAGTAATTATTATGCCAATTAATGCCTCCCCACACACATTTCTGTTGTATCCTAATGGCTCACCTGCCAGTGAGGAGCCCCCACCGGGAGGACGTAGGGCCTTCGTCCTACTCCTACTGCCCATCACTCCCCACTGACCCGTAGGAGCATGTGCATGTGCAATGACCAATATCACCCCTCCCTGCCCGGCTTCCCTCCCCCGAACACGGGCCAATTGTGTTTGCATAGACACATGACAAAGTCGGATGCACCACGGTGGATTCGAACTAAATCGGTTATTTCTGGCAAGCGACACCACTACTGAGTATAAATTAGAAGTGATTGTCAGTGCGTTTCCGTAGAGCCCGATCTATATCGTTCAGACCGATATATCGTCATTATTTGACTTTTTTGATGACATTGGTATCGGCAGTTGTGCACTTTTTTTAACCACTTTAACCACTTTCAATCTTTCCATTCCTATGTTTTGGGCATGTCATTCTTGACGAAAATGCCTAGGTTTTCGACCTAGGCATCGACTCTAAATCGGTCGGGCTGTAGTTATATGCCCAGGAACCCTAGAAAGAAACCAGTCCTCCACATCCTCTCTTTCAGGTTCAGATTTATCATGCAGGGTAATCTGAAAGTACACCAGTGGTGACACGCTCAAGTGCCGCCATCAGGAGTCTCTTAAGGATATTAAAAAAACGTAGTGCAGTCCTTAACAGAACAAAACCTGAGGATATTGAAGATGATTTCTCAGTAGGGGGAAAATGAAATATGTTCAGCGGCGGCTCACGGTGATGTGTCTGATATCAACGTGTCTGGCATCACAGAGACAGGGTATTGAAGGACATTGTGAACGTAATCACTCAGGCTTTTAGTGCATTCTTTGGAAAGTAAATTTGCTTGATGGCACAAAGCGGCCCCGGTACATTTATTACCGTCAGTGGCTTCATTTGACGTTAACGGCATCTATAATAGCCAATATTTGTCAGCTTAAGTGCTTTGGTGACAGCAACGCTTAGTGCGGGCCCAGCCCCTGAAACACTCTCTCTCTCTCTCTTCCATCCCTTCCCACTCCTCTCCTTCCAAGTCTCTCTCTCTCTTCCATCCCTTCCCACTCCTCTCCTTCCAAGTCTTTAGCTGAATGAATTCCAATACCCAAAATCTCGGCCACTCGCTCACTCACACTCAGTCACTCCAGCATGGTGGTGTTACAGTGAAATTGGTGACCTGCTGAAATATGTGAAAATCATGTAACATCAGTGTCCAAACGTAAATTAGTTTGTTTATCAGCAGAGTTCAACCTAGCAGTATTTAGGCCATGTATCAGCAGAGTTCAACCTAGCAGTATTTAGGCCATGTATTTAAAGACCTCCATGTAAGTTATGTGAAGTCCACAAGATGGTCACATATTTATGCAGGTCACCAATTTCACTGTAGCACCACCATTCTGGAGTGACCGAGTGTGAGTGACAGTGTGTCCGTAATTTGGGGTATTGGAATATGCCTTTGGTCTTTAAACTTCCTGTCTTTCTCTATAGTTTCTGTTCCACTCTAGATCCTTCCCTCTCTCTCTTTCTCCTGCTTTTCCATTTATCTCCCTTTGTTTTTTTGTTTTTTTTTTTGGGGGGATGGCCTTCCAAGTTAAGTTATTTCTCTATGTTTCCTTCTCTGCTCCTTCCTGATACAATATCTACCTTAGCTATCTATACTTACTTACACCTAATTTATAATCGGGGTCAGATTATCCACCCCCCCCCCCCTCTCTCTCTCTCTCTCTCTCTCTCTCTCTCTCTCTCTCTCTCTTTATTCCCCATGTCTCCCCTGTACTCTTGACAGCTGAAATCTACCAGCCTTTATCTAAAGACGGCTTCGCAATGTGGTGAAAATGAGCGCAGTAATTTCGTAATTGCTAGAATGGTGGTTCTCACGCCGGTCATGGGAACGTACGTTTGGTGTGAGACTTTTTCTTTGAGCCGTATCGAGAGAAGGCTCAGTAAGGATGTGGGGTTAGACATAGGGCAAACACGAACGTTCACTTGGAGACTCACACACACACACACACACACACACACACACACACACACACACACACACACACACACACACACACACACACACACACACACACACACACACATTGTACATTTTCATTCCCTAGTTTATAAAAAGAACACGTACATACACACACGCAAGAACTTTCACTTGCGAATCGATGTAATCATTCTCTCCTGACATAAATATGTATTCACAAATTTCACATTGCATATTCCAGTATATTATATTCTCTCACACACACACACACACACACACACACACACACACACACACACACACACACACACACACACACACACACACACACACACACACACACACACACACACACGTATGTGTGCACACACACATGCACAATGACTGTACCGGGGGACCATATGTGTTTCAAGTGGGCCTGTGATATGTTCTGACTCCATGCCCAGTCTGAGCTCTTCCCGCCTTATGCTGAGGGCTTTCTGTTGTCTCGTGGAGCCATGTTTCGCTAATACCATGCTCGGCTGTAGCGCTGAGCTCGCTACACTGCCAGATGGATCAACGAGGACTCGAGGAGCGGCCTGGATATGGAGACAGACGGGCAGACAACAGCATCCCCTTGCCCATCACCATGTGCCACACACCACAAAAAAAGGAAAAAGTCTTGTTAAGTACCGAGATGGATTGCTCAAAGAATTGCTTTGTTTTCTTTCCCTGTCACACTCTTGTTATGTTCCTGTTGAGCTATGCTCAAAACCTGCTAGCTAATCCCTTCTGTGTGTGTGTGTTCAGATTTTATATCTCAGGTAGTTGGAACAGAATGAACAACTTTAATACTGCGTCCACACTGGCATCTACAAAGATACAGGCTAGCATTCTTTTTCAATGGAAGCCAGCGACATGAAGATACAAAGAAACTAGAAAAGCTACAAAGAAGTTGAGCTGGTTTCAGCTACAAAGATGCAATGCACACACAGTGTGTATGCATTGCATCTTTGTAGCTTACATGTTAATACACCCATATTAACACTAAGGATTTTGTTGTATCCAGGCAATAACTCTTGTGACCCTAGAAAGAAGGTACACAGATGGAACTGCCTGTTTAATAAAATAGTTCATTAAAGAAAATCCTCATTAGCTGATGCCTAATTAAACACCTGTTAGTCTTCCTGGTGTCCAAAGTGTCCTGGACGCTTGTGAACATTCGGCAAAAAAGCTAATCTACAAGCTCATTATGGTTCGATTCATTGTGTTCAATTGAATGGCAGAGGTCCATATGAGAGGAGAGAGGATCTGGTTCAATTGAGGTGTATTCCTTTCTGCCGTTCATATCAAGCATCCATACTAAACCCTTCGCCAGCACGCACGCACGCACGCACCCACACACGCACGCACGCACACATGCGCACATATGCGCACACACACAAAACACTTTGCTACCCAGCTGTCATACACACATCCTTTTGTTAACGCAGCAAATTAGCCACTTTGTCCACCCTTCCACACACACTCGTACGGTACATACATGCACACTTTATTACAATGGGCATTCATTTCTGCTGTCTGTGCAACAGTGGAAAAAAGTGCTTATTCCAACGACAACGACACGCCAGACCCCTCCTTTCTCGGCTCTCATTTCTCGTCTTTCTATTCCCTTGGTACTGTAGGAGGTTTCTGTTAGCTCCTCTCTTGGTACTGTAGGAGGTTTCTGTTAGCTCCTCTCTTGCCTTGCTTTATTCATTGTATTAAAGTCACTGTATTGGTGTCTTTAAGCAGATGAACCCTATAGCGTTCCTATTCTGGGGACGAATATTCTGTGAAAAGTGTGACATGTTAGGAGCTTGTCATTAGCAGGCAACAGTGCAGCACTATCTCTCTCTCTCTGTTTCTGGCACAACAGCGCCACTTTTGCCCCTACTGGTACTCATGGTCACACACACAGGTTAACACATAGGTTAACACACAGTCACATAGGTTAACACGGACATTGCTGTTCCTTGGAGTGGTTGCACCACTCAAAAAGAGCGGACCTAGTATACAGTAGATTGAGTAGAACCCTAGGTGGGACCCTTTAATTTAATTTACTTTTTTATTATTTAGTTGACCCTGGTCAACTAAATATATCGTTGCTGTCTGGAAGAACTAAATTTTTTCGATTTTAATGAACAACCTTTACGTCTGTATGTTGGTTAAAAAAAAAAATTGAACCAATGAAAAGTATTAAAATAATATATGCTTCCGCTCCACTTGAGTTGGATGTTTTGGGTTTTTTTTGTTATGAAAAATGAACATTTTGGAGTTTCTTCAGACAGCAGACATATCAGGCTCTTGAAGAAACACTGTGGGTGGGATTTATTTAACCAGCTGTGTTTGCCTCTCTTGACTGTTGTATTGAGTATGACGTCTTTAAAGAACAATTCTATGGTTACTTTCAGCCTTTAAACTTGGACTTTTTGGTGGACATGAGAACTTCGGTTTGGCTTTAGAGCTATTAAACAAAAATGTCTGTTTTATTCCAGTGCTAAACACAAATGTGAAGATAACTGAAAGAAATACCTTCTTGGCCTCAAACTCCATGTATGCTTAGCTTTCATATACTCTTGGTGTTTCGTCTGAGAAGTGTCAAGAAGGAGAAGTGTCAATTCCAATTCACATCGCAACCGTTTCAACAAGAAATGACGTACCGCCGCTTCAATGTCAGCCTTCAGAAAGGCTGGTGGTGTTGGCAAGAGAGTGGAGAGAATTTGAGGATAATGACAACCGAAAAGTTTACTTTTCCTGCATTCAAAACTTCCCACCCAGGGGGGTTAGTGCAATGTTTCTGACGGTCTTATTTCTTTTTGAGACTGAAGAGTGAATTCGTTCAGCTCACAGAACACACAGTGCTGCATCGATCACATTACGTCAAAGAGATTTCTAGAAGATAGAGAAAGAAATGGGGGGGGGGGGGGGGGGGGGGGGCTCATTTGGTTGAAAATGACACCAAAAGTTCACAAAGTTCTCACTTGAAGCATTGTATCGTTGTCGAACATTACGTTGTAATTAATTCAGTACATGTAACGGTCATGTAATGTCCAACATCTGGAAACCAACTCTTCACAGACAAACTGTGCTATCATGGATGTTTTCTATTACCGTACTTCATGCTAAAACATCCAAGGAGTACGTTTCCTGACTGAATCAATATTCACTCAACCACATAATGTTTTGGGGGTTTTATTTTTCCATTTATGAGACCACTTATCTAATTGTCCTCTCTCCTGTTTCTCTCTCCCTCCCGCCCTGTCTCCCTCCATCCGGCTCTCATCTGTCCGTCCATGCCTGTGTTCCGTGGCACATGCTGTTCTCCGTGACCAGGTAAGTCATTTTCCATTCCTCTGGCCTCAAAAGTTCACCTGTCAATCATGCAGGACATTCCATCGGGGTTCAGTGATCCCCGCTTCATGTTCCTGCCACATTTTGCTCCACACGCGGCTTTACTGGTCCCTTTACTGGTCCCTTTACTGGTCCCTCTGCCATTTTAACTCTTATCGTATAAAGTTCTGGTCAGAAGTTAAAATGCCTGCGCCTGCTGTCTCAGTCTGGCAGAAACCTCTTATCTCCATGTTTTACCTTTTTCTTTTTTTTCAATGAATGCCATACTTAATCAGACTACAGCGCCACGCAAAATATTGCAATTTTTTTTTTTTAAAGTAACCATTTGGACATATGAGGTTTCCACCCGACAGGGCTGGACTGGGACAAAAATTCGGCCCGTCATTTTCGCGTGAATTTGGCCCAGACCGGCCCACACCACAACCAGCGCGCAGATAGCAGAAACTCTACCGCCCACTTCCGTCGAGGCACACACAAACAAACAAGCCCTAATACCACCACTTTTACAGAACAACATAAATGATACAAACCAACAGACAACTACACAACCCTTTGTAGAGGGTTTATTTGTCACTCACTGATACAGGTACAGTGAAAATTATCATCATGGCACTGGCAGAATGGCAGGCACGCCCCGAACATTTCCTGGTGGCCTGCCGCCTATTGGCCTGCCTGCCTGTAAAAAAATAAATAAAAATCATGGCGGCCCCCCTATGGTCGCGGCCCACCGGGAATATGCCCGGTACGACCTGTGGCCAGTCCAGCCCTGCCACCCGACAAAGACAATATTGTCTTTATGTTTGTGTTTTAATGTCCACGGTAAAGCCAGCTAAGATTAGGTTCTACAGTAGACAGATAATATTACTTGATAAGCGTGGGGGATTGCAGTGACCGTATCACTATAGTTTAAAGTATCATGTTTACAGCGGGCTGGCGAACCCACCAGTGCAGAGGTTTCACTCGCCACAAACATTCCTGCTCAGTTTGATCACTGTACCAGAATTATATAGACCCAATATGGATGGAGTGATACTACAGGTGACGATGGCCAATGAACAGATGGATAGATTGATGTATGGATAATTAGACACACTGACAGCATATAATATGCAGTAAATATGGGATACCCATGTACGTGTATTTAAACTGTAGATACTAAAGCACACCAGGAATAATAATCTCCTACAAATAGGTTAGGGTCCTTGGAATCAATAATGATAATGGATACTGGATAATAGATATCATTATGGAGGCATAGTTAGAATGCAAAGTAGAGAGAGATACATATTTAGATGGACAGATAGTTTTAGTTAAATTAACACTAGATTTTACCGTGTAGAAGAAAAGACAAACTAAGCTACGTACAGTAGATGGATAGGTCGGCCCATGGATGGCTAAGTAGACTGATAGATCAGTCCGGCGACATGGACAGGGGATAGATGGATGGATGGATTGATGGATGGATGGGTGGATGGATGGGTGGGCAGACAGCTAGATGGACACTGCCTCTCACCTTCTCACCCATCACACAGTAAAGTACACAGTCAGACACTGCAGTAAAGGTGAGCTGTTTGTTGCTAGTGATCCTGGTGCAGTTACAGTAGCTGTCAACAGGACGGACAGAGAGAGAAGCACTGGGATCTGACATCTCTATGTCTGTATCTGTCTCTGTCTCTGTCTCTGTCTCTGTCTCTGTCTCTGTCTCTGTCTCTGTCTTTGTCTCTCTCTCTCTCTCTCTCTCTCTCCCCCCCCCCCCCCCCCTCTCTCTCTCTCTCTCTCTCTCTCTCTCTCTCTCTCTCTCTCTCTCTCTCTCGGTGTGTCTCTTATTGATTTGTGTCAGTGTGTCCCCAGTGAGGCTTTGATGTGACACTTTGATTCCAGCCTCTGCTTTACGGAGACTTTAATTAGATTTCTGACGCTGGGGGAATTCACTCCCGGTGTTCAGGATGTGTGAGAAATGCTCTGTCTGTCTGTCTGTCTGTCTGTCTGTCTGTCTGTCTGTCTGTCTCTGCAGGTGTTTGTTGGTGTTGTCGATATACCTGTAGGACTTCCATAATGTAATAGGGCATTGATTTCCGTTCTTGCACAATAATGTGAACACCCGCACGAGCGGATGTGGTGAACTGTAAATGCAAAAGTGTATGCAGTACTACACGCACATATACTAGTTTGTACGGCAAATCAGTAGTTTTCAAATGTGCTGTGCCCAAGGCAGAACAGTGTGCAAGTCAAAACACACACACACACACACACACACACACACACACACACACACACACACACACACACACACACACACACACACACACAGCAATGTGAGAGAACATGAGAAACCCAGATAAGCCCCTGTACCACTGATATGGGTTTAAGTCTAAAGCTACACTTCTTAAAAATCTCCACATGGTAAATCCACCTCTGACGTTCCCTCCCAGCTTAAAGCCTGATTCATGCTTAGTTGCGCGCCGGCGGTGCCGTGCTCCGTAAAATAGCAGATCTGCAAGCTCACAACGTGTCACTAATGTGATGCGTGTGAGCTTGCAACACCGACGTGCGACCAAGTATAAATCGGGCTTTAGACGGAATTTACTTTGAATAAAACCTGCTTCAGTAGCAGCCGTGACCTGGATTTTTTGTTATTCCATCGCACCACAACGGTGTCCAAAAGTTGCAGATCTATAAACTTTGTCACACAAAGTTGCGTCGTGCCTTGTTTGTGAGCTTGTAGATCCGCAATTTTTGGGGACACCGCCATACGACTAAGTATGAATCAGGCTTACCGAGATTACTGTATGCAAACTTCAGCTCTGCAGTTCTCAACGTTTTTTGAGTCGGTGGATAATGACCGTAATATTTCAAATCTCTAAACTGACACATTTTTAGGGGAAATCAATTCATCACAAAAAATAATTTAAATAAAAAAATGAATAAATCCTATTGGAGTATTAGGAAAACCGGGTTATGATCACATTCATAAATTATATATTTTTTCATCTGTAATTGAAGCCCTTGTTCTTGACAAATTAACACATGGACATGACCAATTCTTTCCTATAGTGCAGTCAGTTCTGTTGGCTAAATCAGGGCCAAGCCAATTGACCCAGTAGGAAAACGAAATCGGGGACAATTTGGAAAACCTTCTGCTCAACATCTCCCCTCCCTTGCTTAACTTTGATTAATTAATACCGGTCTATAGTGAGTGTGTGAGCGTGTGTTACATATCTACAGTGCATGCATCGTGCGTGCAACTTTCTCCCGGGAGCGTTGCTCAGATGGACCGTTAATCCCAGCAGACCCTGTGGTATTTCAGCGCTGATATTTCCTAATCCAGAGCGAGGAGGAGAGGCCGTGTAATGAAAGAGTAGGAATGAGAGGTAATTGCTGTGAAAGCCCCCAGCTTCAGCCCTGTCTCCTCTCTTTCTGGACACCTCAGCACTACCATAATTTCTCATTACGCCCCCGTCACTCCAGAGACAACCCACTCACCCACCCACCCACTACCTCCCGCCCCACCCACTACCTCCCGCCCCACCCACTACCTCCCGCCCCACCCTGTCAGAGAGCGGACGCTAATGTGGGTCAATCTACTGACACACACACACACACAAACACACACTTGCATTATCTCACGCACCAAAAGAATACCTAGTTCCCTCTAGTCGCATGCATGCACTTAAACATGCATACTCGGAAAACCTGGGGCGACAGGGCCTTCTCTGTGGCCGCCCCTACCCTCTGGAACGCTCTCCCCAAACACATCAGAGATGCCCCCTCACTTCCCACCTTCAAATCTGCACTAAAAACCCACCTGTTCACCATCGCATTTCCAAGCTGATGTGTTTTTAAAACTGGTTATATGCACTGTTTTATTGGTTTTAATCTTTTAATTGTTTTTTTTTCTAATAAAGTTGTCCCTTTCTTGTTCCCCCCCTGGCCCCAACACATGTAAAGCGTCTTTGAGTGTTAGAAAAGCGCTATATAAATCCCAGATATTATTATTATTATTATTACTCACGCAGCAGGCAGGAAATAGCCTAATAATCATATTCGAACAGTGCAGTTTAATATAAAGTCATTTATTTGGCATTCTACGAGACGTCTTCTAAAGCACAGAGTAATAAATAAACATAAATGTTCACAGCAAGCTATAGCCTAGATTTTAATTGGGTGTGTGCTGTGCTGTGTAGGGGGTGGTAGGGAAACTATAGGATGGATGGGCGCTGGTCCAAAAAAATAAGTTTGAGGCGCTGTTGGAAAATGGAAGTTTCCTCTTGGCTGTTGGCCACGTCATTGTGCAACACAATCACACTGGCTCAGCTAGAGAGCTGAGATCAGCCAGGTGCTGCCACACAGCGCTCTCACTCTCACTCACACACACACTCGCACACGCATACACACACACGTACTCGCATGCGACTGTGCGTACAGAGAAAGACACTCTAAAGCACTGGTTCTCAAACAGTCGGGACCCTTGTGGGTCCCTTTATTATTTGTTTCCCACATTTGTATTAATTAAAAACAAGATTCAATGATTTCTTTTCAGTAATTTCATTAAGAAATCACAGAAAAATCTTAAGAAATCCCATAAATTAGACAACAAATGTTGAAGAATTAGTGAAAATAACTGATCTACAAGCTCACAGTGCGGCACGAAGCCATATGTTTTGAGCTTGTATACCTGTAGATCTGCTATTTTCACTAGGTTGGGTTCCAGGCAAAAAATCTAATTTCTCTTTCGGGTCATGGGCTAAAAGGTTTGGGAACCACTGCTCTAATGCATACAGAAATGCAGACAATACAGTGAAGGTAACACACGTCACACACACTTCTTTGCTCAGTGGCACAAGGAGTGGCCATCATGGAATTGGAGGTTCCCGGTTCGATCCCTGTCCCTGAGGGGCTGCTTGTTGAAAGTGTCCTTGAGCAAGACACTGAACATCTACTAGCTGCTCCTATAGTGAGCAGGTTGGTGCCTAGCATGGTTTCATCCACCGCCGATGTGTGACTGTGTGCGAATGTAAGGCACATTGTAAAGCACTTTGGAGAATGAGTGCTTTATAAATGCCCCATTTATATAGATCATAAGTCATAAGGGACAAGTCATAAGGGACAAAATTGGAGTCCATTTGGTTTCCCAAATGAAGTGTATGCAGGCTTAACATGCATTATACACACTTTAAGTGCGTGCCATGCACACGCACGCACGCACACATCAACATCTTAAGATGGTGATTTCATGAATGCTCCCCAAATCTGTTTTAACCATAAAACATACATTTCTCGACTTGTGAGCTGGATAATGGTCCTCAATGTCTATTTCTCAAATTCTATACATGGGAACATCTGACATCTGGCCCTCACAAGTATAATAACAAGCACGCACGTGCGCACGCACACACATACACACACACACACGCACACACACACACGCACACACACACACGAACAATCAGTCACACTTTACGTAGTGTCCCCAGTGTTGATTGGTCTGGCGGGGAAAAAAATAAAGTAGTTAATTGAAGCTAAGGGCTCTAAATATAGCTGGGGATGTGATCAGACTGATAAGGGGTGATGTATGGACCGAAAAAAATAAAGTAGTTAATTGAAGCTAAGGGCTCTAAATATAGCTGGGGATGTGATCAGACTGATAAGGGGTGATGTATGGACCTCATTAGCCTGCTGACTAGCTGTTTTAGCCCTGCCCCCAATAGAACATGGCTCCGTGGCATTCATCTCGGTGGTGGTCGAGCAATGATTACACTACAGAATGCTAATGCTCCGTTTGTGCTGTAGGGGACATGTAAAGTCAAGTCCAGTTAGGTTAGGATTTCTCCACCATGGGTGTGTGAACCTCTATAGGGTGTTACTTGTCAGTACTGCAGGGAGTTGGCCAAATAGTTCAGTATTTATTTCACTTCATTTCACTTCATTTCATTTATATATTCCGTGCAAATGTGGTTGTAATGCCCTGTACTTGTAATACAAGTGTGAGTGAGACCGAGGGTTTAAACTTCTTGTGCAGCCAGGCTTTTAAATCTGCAATTAAAACATTTATTCCTATTGAGTAAAACATTTAACATTTTAAATCATTGAGGGTACTTCGGTTGAACCTTTGAGAAAGAGGGGGTTGAGTGCTCAGAAAAGGTTGAGAACTAAAGATTATTAGTATATTAAATGTATGTGTTGCAAAAGGTTTTAACCCATTAAAACCGGGAAAGTATCTGTCTCATTTTAGATCTTGGCGTTGGCTATAAAAAATAATATCAGATAAACAAGCTCACAGCTTGTATATCTCATGTCACTTCATGCCACGCTATGAGCTTGTAGGTCTGTTATTTTAGAAAATTCTTAAAATCTTGGAATATATATTATAAACATTTTTAATTCAAATCTTCAATGCTTCTGGGGTCTCTGTGACAACATATTTTGAGATGGCTGGTCGGTGGCCAAATTCATATGTAAAAGTTTGAGCACCATTGATATAGCAACATAGGTGTTTTAGAAAATAGTTTTCTGTTTGGAAGACATTTGTAGAATCGCCCTTAGGTCTTAATCTATTGATATTCAGAAACCGTCCGGTCTCACAGAATGAGTTTTTTTAATACACCACACTGACCGCAGCAGCAGTCTGACAACGCTTTCAGTTCTCAGGCTTTCCTCAGCGTTTTAACCTTGACACTTCAGAGCATAACACACCATGATATTCATGGATCGAACACTCAAATTCAGCGATTCCCAACCTGTGGGCTGTGCGGATATTGTAAGTATAATTGGCAAAACAGTACGATCTACAGACTCTCTGTGCACTGCAGTAGATCAGATACATGTGTAAATGAATCTGGCGTAAGGTTACAGTAGGAATATGAATTGCTGACAAATCAGTATTCGTGCATTTTGCTCTCCAAATTGGAGATCCACGGGGAATGGAACCCGCACCCCTGAGAATTGTTAGCACCTGCAATTTCCATTGGCGGAATGTGTGTGTGTGTGTGTGTGTGTGTGTGTGTGTGTGTGTGTGTGTGTGTGTGTGTGTGTGTGTGTGTGTGTGTGTGTGTGTGTGTGTGTGTGTGTGTGTGTGTGTGTGTGTGTGTGTGTGTGTGTGTGTGTGTGTGTGTGTGTGTGTGTGTGTGTGTGTGTGTGTGTGTGTGTGTGTGAGATCAGCACCTTTACTTGAAACACTCTGTCACTCGGGTGCGATGCTGTCACCAACTATTCTCCTGAAGCTCCAGTATCCACCATCGTTCCATTGAATCTGTCAGAGTTAAGTTGGCTAACAGATGTGTCTGCTTGGAGAACAGGCCTTTTCACTCGTCCCAATGAAAGGCTACTCAGACAGAAACGGCAAGAACACATTAATTCAGGCTTTCAAGTCAGTCCTGGCCTTTTCTGACAGATAGCTTCTCATGTAGAGCTTCCGCTTCATTTATGCTGTATTTTAGTCCTGTGTAGAATTCTATTCGATTCAATGGAGCTTTACTGGCACGAAACGTTTACAAATCAATTGTGTACCGTTTTGGACGGAATATAGCATTGTGTAAACAGCTATATCACATTGCAATTTGGAAAATAACTGGCTTACAAAACCATTCAGTTAGAAATACTGTATTTGTATACATGTACAGTTAGTAGGCAAGGCTAGTTTAATGCTTTTTAAACTAAATTAAATCAACCTACTTTCATATACAGTAAGTGTTCTTTGCATCCCTTTTGTCATTTCGGACAACAAATGTCGAATTCGATGCTCATGCATAAGCCTGAGACAGGGTGGTTATTTCATAATAACCGCCCCGACTGAGAACTATCATGGCGATTGATTGCATTACTTGGGTGATGCATTCACCATTTCCATTACGGTCTCCCATTCTCTTCTCCCTTTATTCCAGTTTGGCCCTGAATCAGGCGACCCCTTGCCTTCCGCACATGGTTTCTGTTGTCTATTAGAGTGAAAGGGAATGACATACCGAGTCATTGTGCTGAGTTTGATTGTTCCACGCCAGCCCTTGGATTGTTGTTGTCTTGACTCCCAACTAATCTGCTCTACTGGGGCATTGTGTGTGTGTGTGTGTGTGTGTGTGTGTGTGTGTGTGTGTGTGTGTGTGTGTGTGTGTGTGTGTGTGTGTGTGTGTGTGTGTGTGTGTGTGTGTGTGTGTGTGTGTGTGTGTGTGTGTGTGTGTGTGTGTGTGTGTGTGTGTGTGTGTGTGTGTGTGTGTGTGTGTGTGTGTGTGTGTGTGTGTGTGTGTGCGCGTGTGCGCGCACGTGCATTATCATTATCATATATCCATGATAATAACCACGTCAGTTAATTTTTACTGTGTACAGATGTGTTGCTGATTGTGTGTGATTGCACAGGTGATGTCACCACTTGAAAATGTGTCTTGTCCATGTTTGTGGGTGAGTGGTTGGGCCTACGTAATGTGTGTGTCGGTGTGTTTGCTCCTGTTTTCAGGAACAAATAAATATTGTCTCCGTCGGGTGGAAACCCATATGTCCATGACTGTTACTTTACAGGATTCAAATGAGCAAAAGTAACATCTACAAGCAGCGAGTAGCGTTTTCGAGCTTCTGGATCTGCTATCTTTGATAAAGTAGGGCGTTAATTCATTTACAAAAAAATAATAATTAATTGAATTAGATGTTTTCTGCTCGACGGCAATGATATAAACCATGCATGTCCTTGCATAGAATATGGAAACCTAAGGAGAAATGGTCTCTGGTCTCTGGTGCGTGTGTACTAAGTCATTCAGGTCAAGGCCCCTGCGTGGTGAAATAGCAGTATGTCTCAGTGGGAGTGTGGGGTTGCTCAGCTAATCGTAGCTCCATCCACCACATGTCCAAACCACTGTCCTTTTGGGCCCTGAGAGCTCACATTAGCACATTACCATACAGGGTACATATTTGTTTAGCGTGTACCTTTTTGGCTGCATGTAGGATTGTGTCAGTGCAAATGAAATGTATGGTTTATAATAGTCGCTGTCGGGAGGAAACATTGTATGTCCAAAACGCTTACTTTTTACAAAATGGAGAAAAATGAATCTGTGTTCCAATGGATCAAATGTCGTTATTATTTAGTCACAACCTTGTGTTAAGACATACGCATTGGTGAAATATGTATACATTTTTAATTCAAAGGGAAGCAAGCAACCCCCCCCCCCCCCCCCCAAAACAAAGAAAAGAACGTTTCAATACGTACATTGGAGAAGAAGTAAAGGAAGTATCAGCTCCCAGTAGAAAACCCTTTAAGTTTAAGACCTGAGACCAGATTCTACAAAATGCTCAGGAGGTAGAGCAGGTCGTCCAATGATCCCTGGGTCGGCGGTTCGAATCTCGTCTCCTCCTGTCCACATGTCGAAGTGTCCGTGGGCAAGACACTGAACCCTACGTTGCCTCCAATGAGTCGGTCGGTGCGAGCTCGCCACCATTGGTGTGTGAATGTGGGAAGTGAGGACACTGGCGTCGACTGTTCGCCGCTTCACCTCCCAATGTATGAATGAATGAACCATTGTAAAGCGCTTTGAGCACTTGGAAAAGCGCTACAAAAATGCGATTCATTATTATTATTAATCATGACAGTTTTCTGAAAAACCTATGTTTCTATGCCAGTGGTGCTAAAACTATTTAATGTCAAGGACCCCCAGAATTATATGCATTTGGCCGCGCACCCCCATCTGAAAATGTGCGTTCCAGGGACCCTCCCCAGAAGCAAATATTTGAGTTAAAAACGTTTTCTGTGAAAGAATAATATATTCAAAGATTTGTGCCACATTTTCATGATTTTTCAAAGAGAGCAGATCTACAAGCTCGTAGCGCGGCACTCTGTGCCGTGCTATAAGCTTGTAGATATGCTATTTTTCGACAGCTAAAGTTTAAAATAATGGTTAAAGTAAAAAAAAAAAGTATGACAACGTTTGGACCACTGGGTTTTTCATCAGGCTATTTCTACTGACAGCTGAGTTACAGTGTGGGACCTTTCCCTCGTCTCTAAATATTCATCAGACAGACAGACAGACAGACAACCAACTTGGCAAGTTGACGTCCCTATTTTGGGACCCTATTTTGGGCATGTCAACACAAATATCAGAATTATCTTAAGATGTGTCTCTGTTGTGAGCTTGTTGTGACAACTATTTTCACATATTTTTACGTGGAATAGTAGGCTATAAAATAGGCCATTTTTATTTATTTTATTTGAAATTTCACTAGAGGATAATTATGCCCCTTGAGTTCCAGCAACTCGTTTTCAAGGGGGTCCTCAGGGCACAACGTACAACAAGAAAACAATCCAACGACACAGAACAAACAAATCAAGGACATACACAAAGGCTCTTCCACCACCATCTCAAACCCCACTACATCACTATCCTTGTATTCTTAGATGTTTAACTCACTTTAAATACAAGAAATAAGACAATCAATGCAAATAAACAAGTATGATCCCAATATAGGATCATTACATTATTGGAAATAAAAAGAAAAGAACAGAACAAGATAATACAATATTTGTACCATTACAGCGGTATACAGTTGGCAACTTGGCACTCATTATTTGTTAGAACTAGACGCTACTGTACTGTACTGTACACTACATAACATATATATAAACTACACAGTCTGTGTGATACACAGCCTTCTGTTCATTTGTCTCTGGCTCCGTTGAATCTGTGAGACAAATAGAAGTTTTATATCGTTCACAAACTTGCGCAGGGAACAGCCGGAGACGTCCTCGTGTAGAAAGCACCTAAGTGAATTGGCCCGCCTGCCACTCTCTCCCCCACCCGCATGTTATTGTAAAAGCTGTTGAAATGCTGGGGAAGTTATTAAAGTCGCAAATCCAGCAGGGCCTTGTGGAAAGGAAGGCAGAATGTGGAACGTATATGAAAAAGGAGAAAGTGCTTCCATCTCCCTGTCTGCTGGCCTGATGAGCAGCTTTCACCACCCTGATATATCCATTACACCTCTGAGTCCAAATGCTGTAATTGTAGCTCTTGTCAAATCTTTCAAATCTTTAACCTTTCTCCTTCACTTAAGGGGAAAAAAAGTGCTCTTTTTATTAATCGTTTGTTCGCTTAAGTGAAAGACTACTCGGGAGTCATGCATCTCCATTTCACCAATGTCTCGGCTCAAAGCATCCGTTTCAAATTGATTTCTTTAATAAAGAATGAATGTCCAATCAAATAAATCACCAAAGTAACTCTGGTAAGACGATGTACTTGTAGATTCTAGGTCATCTTGTTTTACAACTTGCGAATGGATGGATGGACTTTGGTGAAACTTGGTGGGAATGGCCAGTAGGCTGCCCTGAAGAGATGATTTACTTTTGCGTCTCTAAGGTCAAAATGCCACATTTCAGGATTACAGAAATGTTAAAAATAAGATGTTGGTGATGCGGGAACCTTTTTCCAAACAGATTGTTTTAAACCTAACCTGGGGAACTCCGATTAATGAGCTGTTTTAATAGAAAATGAATAATAGGCCCAACCCTGATATTGCAGTTACGGTATTGCAACCAGAGCTACAGAAAATCTATTGGTATGTCTGTATCCGATCAGTATTGTACTTGGCCTTTCTAGATATAGCCGAAACGTCCGTTTGTTGTTTTGCTGCTGGGGGAGAAATTAAAGATAAATAAGAATCCTATCGGATATAACGTGAGTGCTGGTATTCCTTTCTATGAACTGTATCCCCCCCCCCCGCCCCCCCCTTTTTCCCCTCACTGTATATATTTCTTTTCCCTTTTTACCTCCTTTATGATGAATTCCTGTTCTGTCTATAGAAGTGTCTATTTGTACGTCTCTAAATGTTTTGATGATTTGAACATGGTGGACCCTATTGGAAACAAGTGTAATGCTTAATTGGGTCGTCCACTCACAGTTAACAGCCTTTGTATTGAGTTTGTGCTTGAAATGTACTGTAATTCTGCAAACTGTTAATAAATTCTTCAATCAATCAATCTACCTGATCGTGCACCCGTCAACTTTGTTATTTTGGACTACTCTTTTGAGTGCTTGCTTCTCTTCCTTTTTTCTAGTTATATGTAATGGCCACTATGACTGTAGCCTCGGAGACCGCAGTCGTTTGGTTTTCAAAGGAGGAAAAACGACTGGGCGAGACATGCATGAGAACTGGCATGTGTTGTATTTTCACTAACCAATAAGAGTGCAGAGGGGCGTCACTCCAAATGTGGTGACATCAATGTTCTCCTCTGTGTGGAGTTGGGAGCAGAGGGGTGCGGGGGGGGTACATAGGTTGGTGAACCAGTAGGAAGTTGCCCAGGGGCGGCAGTGTGCCGGAAGTGTGGAAGGCACGCTACTCCACGCTGCCACTCAAGTGTCTATTCTTTTCCGGGACTTGTCAGACCCGAATATCCGCTCTGTGACGCACCGCTCATACTTCCGCTAAGCTTCGCAAGGAATCTCGGGAAAGCTTTGCCCCCTCTCGAGAACACACGCCCCAGAGCCGGAAGAGGCGTGTACCTTTATCTGTCTATGGCCCCTCTATGCCCAGAAAGCATAGGTCTCTTTCAGGCTACTATGACCGTGGTGTCAAATGATTGATAGGCTACTCCCCACCGCCCCTCCTCTCCTCTCCTCTCCTCTCCTCTCCCTCTCCTCTCCCTCTCCTCTCCTCTCCTCCATGTGTGGATTCAATCATTTGAATGACCATGAAGCACAGTATACAGAACAATGGCACTTGACCGTTATCCACATAACATCAGATATCTGTGTAAGGATTTAACGTGACGGTTTACACGGAAAGGAAGTGAATCAGCCCTCTAAAAAAACAATAGAGGACATTAGGGAAATGGAGAGAGATCTTTCACCTGGCCACTCATGTCTACAATGCAAAAGAACTGGGTCTTTTGAAAGACTTCGCGTCAGGCCACGCGTCAGGCCAGAGGGTTTACATGAGGATGATGCTGAGTGAGCAGCCCCCCCCCCCCCCCCCCCCCCTGCCCCTTCAGAAATTAATTCCCCTTTGAGAGACCTTTTGGTTCCCTCTCTTTGGCCCGACTGCCAGCGTATTGTTGCAGCATGACTCAAGAAAATGATTTATGAGCTGGAAGTGACTGTGGAAATACTCACTGAGTCAAATGTTCCATTGTGATTGGGGGGGGGTGTACGTATGGGGTTAGGGTTGCGTATTTTAACCTTAACACATAGCCAGCTTGGTGCGCTTATTGGTGGATAAAAGATTATTGAAGCTCAACTACGAGTACGGCTCAAATATCATCTATGTCAGGCAGGAACCTCTTATCTCCATATGTGCATAGTTACACTTTTTGTTTTATTTCCGCAGATTAATGCCCTACTTCGTCATAAGAGTGTCACACAGCCGATGCAGCGTGTTTTTTCGCTGTTATATTTTTTATTTTAACAAAGGGCGCGTTCGGAAATACCACACACTCGCCTATTAGTTTGCATTGCACAGTGCGCTCAGTGCGCTATTTCCGAACGCGCCCATACTGTAAACAATCGTCGATAGCATCGACATGAAAATTACTTCTGTTTGTTTCGTGCTGCTTGGTTCGCCAGATGGGTGGAGTTTAACCTATAAGAGTACGAT
>NC_136800.1:31234280-31244280 GCF_951216825.1 Electrona antarctica
ACATCACTAAAAGACACGGTACCGCGTGAGTCACTTTAAGTGTATAAAACAACTTAATAATGTGAAGGCTGTGTTCCCAGCAGTATCCCTCAGTAAGGCTTTAAGCCATGTGCTTTGTTCTTTTCTTCCATCTTTTGTTCCCGTCTTTTCCTTGTTTTCCTCTTTCCTCCCTAACATTTCACTGAGCTGCATTTATGTATAATAGAGTATAATAATTGTTCTCCTGATATTATCGCGGTGGATAAATAATTCACAGCGCGTAAACAAATTGGCTTTCAATAACAAGTGGAGTTGATTACAAACCATTTGGGAGCTTTGAGTTTTATTTTCTCCTTTTCTTTTTTTATTTCTCCCCCAAATTCAGTCTGTCCCACATTCCTCATGTACTCGGTCACTGCCAATCCCACCCCCTGTGGCGCTTGTATTGTGAGCTTGTAGGTCAGCGAAAATGTAAAAAATATGGAATGTTTGAACGACACAAATCTTGTCTGGGAGTCCCTGGCACTGCCTTTGCGATTACTTTAGCAGATTAACAGTTAAAACCACTTCAACCCCGCTGTCCGTATTCTGGGGAAAAGAAGATATTTAATGTCAGAGTGAAAAACAGATGATACACTAGCATAGCGCCCTGGGGGACTCCGTTCAGCAATGCATGGGGTTAATATTGAAGCATCAGATACTCTTGTCACACAGATGATCATATATTATCCTTTATGGTTTGTAATAATATCTTATAGTCTTGTAGTTATTTACTGTGACAATTAACTGTGTGTGTGTGTGTGTGTGTGTGTGTGTGTGTGTGTGTGTGTGTGTGTGTGTGTGTGTGTGTGTGTGTGTGTGTGTGTGTGTGTGTGTGTGTGTGTGTGTGTGTGTGTGTGTGTGTGTGTGTGTGTGTGTGTTCGGTAATGCCAGCCATATGGTGCTGTAAGAGCATGTGTGTGCGTGCGGTGGTCATGAGGGAGCAGGTTTTGTGCTGACTCAGCGCTTCTGTCGAGGCTGTTAGGTAAAGCTAGTTCCATCACTTGGATTTAATGAGGGAAGTAGCGGAGCACCACTTGACACCTGCACATTCGCACACACACACACACAATACTATACAGGCAGACTTACGTTTTTCTCTCTCCTCTCTCTCTCTCTCTCTCTCTCTCTCTCTCTCTCTCTCTCTCTCTCTCTCCTCTCTCTATCTCTCTCTCTCTCTCTCTCTCTCTCTCTCTGCCCATCTCTCCTCTGCTCTCTGCCCACTCCTTTCTGCTGTCTTTCTCTCTTGGGGTCTGGCAGGCACACACACACGCATGGCCACACGCACGCACAGCCACATGCACACACAACAAATTGCAAATGCCCCTCTTGCCCTTTGACTTTTACTGCTAATGACCACCAGGGTAAACCAGGTCTAATTGAAGTAAATGTCAACTGTACAGTAGATGTGAGAAGTCTCTCTCTAATTCTCCCAGTCTCTGTCTGTCCAAACCAACCAAAAATCGATCAAAACTGATATTTAGCACCAATAACATGCAATAACATTTATCACCATAATTGCTCATGTAGGTTAATTGAATAATCATTCACTATTTACTATATTTTAAATAGGACTTAAGTGGTTAATTCATAATAAACTTTTCAACTTTTCAGTCCCAAGAGTCAAAAGTACAGTAACAAATCTCCCAAAAAGTGCTTATTCTGTTCAGTACTGTACTTGTCCACCACTGCAACTAATGTCTCTCTTCTCTTCCCTTCTTCTGCTCTCTCTCTCTCTCCACCAGCTGATAGCGGTGTACGAGGAACAGGAGCCCCACCATGGCGGCGACGGTACCAGCGCCAGCTCCACGGGCACCCAGAGCCCCGACCTGTTCCTGCCCGCCTCCGAGATCAGCGTGGTGTCCGCGGGACCCACGGGGTCCAGCCTGTCCGCCTTCCAGCCCTACCAGGCCACCAGCGAGATAGAGGTCACGCCCTCCGCACTGCGCACCAGTGAGTTTTAACCACCATCATTTTAAACCTTACCTATTGAAAGATGGCAGATATACAAGCTGGGACAACATATTTTCAGATGGGGGTCAGTGGCCAATTACATATAATTTTGGGGGTCCTGGCCTGAAACGGTTGAGAACCACTGTACTAGAGCTCTAACAACATGTCCTGTGCAGAAAACAGAGGTGGAACATGATTATAATAAGGGACAGCTAGACTCAACAGGCTGTCGGTTGATGGACGGGTGGCTGGGATGACAGTTGGGCTGTATGACGGATGCTAGGAGGAGAGGATTGATCGTCTGCAATGCTGGAAGGATGGCCATTGATGGATGCAAAACGGAAGGCCTGATTGATGCCGACGGATAGATGAATGATTGATGGATTGTCAAACCGAATGAACATTGTTCATTTACTCTGGCTTACGATTTAATTAGAACCGACTGGAACTGGAGAGCAAGAGAGAGAAACCAAATGAAAACACTGTGCTGCCCGTGTCCTTCTAAATGTTTAACGGCTCTCACTTGCCAGCACTTCCTTGGAGTCAATGTGTTAACAAGTGCAGCGATCTATATGAAGAGCATCACAAATTAGCCCTGTCACGGCCAGCCAGCAGCTGACTGCTGTCCATAAATTGGGCTAATTGGACAGCGGTGACTCCTATTTTTCAGCCAAAAGATTGTTTGAACACGGGCCAAAGCATTTAATTGGTCCTGTTGGCTGCATCCTAAATCAAAAATGGAAACGCTACTTTTGCCCACCTCTGCAGTTATTTCTGCTAGCCAAGTCTCTCTCTCTCTCTCTCTCTCTCTCTCACACGCCCCTTTCTATTTTTCTCTGTTCCGTTCGTTACCTCACCCTCTGTAATTACAGTGAGTTTGACTGTCTTTGGTGATTTGTCAAGGCTCAAGCGGGCATATGCACACTAACGCGCACGCACGCACGTAGGCACGCATGTGCACACGCACACCAATTTGTGCATAGTACTGACTCTTATTTCACACATATGAGACCAATGTTAATCACCTGCAGGCAACACACACACACACATGAACACACACACACACACACACACACACACACACACACACACACACACACACACACACACACACACACACACACACACACACGGTCACTAATTGGATTTTCATTTGACTATGGTAATGGACACGCGTGCAGGCACACACGTCACCTCTCAATGTATGCGTCGCCACTATATATTCTAACTGTAGTTAATTAACGACATTGAATCTCATCAGCAATGTTTTAATGATTTTTCAGGGGAAATGTCTGACATATATGGAAATGTGAGGGAGATTAATTTATGTCTTTTCCCAGCATAAGCGACTAATGAGAACATTTCTTTAAGGTTCTTTGCTACAGCAGTTTCCACACGCAACACCAATGAGACAACTAAGAGCGAGTGCCCAATCAAAGCCATGTTTGTTATTGGCTTTTGGTAGTCAATTTAACCACATGATTGTGACACCGTTTTAACACATTTAGCTGGGGGCCCCCTAGAACCCCCTCAAGGACCCCTCTTTGAGAACCAATGCTCTGCTGTACTCTCATCCTTTCTGCTTTGTAAGTGTCCTCGGTTCTACACTAGCTACGGGGCCACATTATCCTCAACACGCAGTCATTATTCCTTTTAATACCCCAAACCTCAATCTGGTTTTTATATCAGCCAGAGCAGGATGTCATAACAGCCCTGTTGCAGAATTGCCCTCTGGGACTTGTAGTTCTTGGATGCCAGCACATGGCGTTCCAAGGCCCCCTCAAGATCCCATGAGTCAGGTCCTTTCTACACGCCCCCGTGTTGCTCCCAGCAACAATCCCACGCTCTGAATGACCTGCTGCTCCTCGCTCTACAACACCAGTTAAATGACCGCTAGTACACACACACACACACACACACACACACACACACACACACACACACACACACACGAAACACATGCGTGTGTGCTACAGTATATTCTCTTTTAGTCCTCACCAGTGGTGGACAAACTCCAGTAATTTAGTTAAAAGTATAGATTCTCCTGGTCAATTATTACTCAACTACAAGTGAAAGTTGTCAATTATTACTCAACTACAAGTGAAAGTTGTCAATTATTACTCAACTACCGTACAGTTGTTCAGTTAAACTTGGTATACAAGTTATACTTCGCAAATAACAAAGTATCTAGTTTTGAATATCAATGTATTGCCGTATTGAATTTTCAAAATTCAAAATGTACTTTGTCTCTTCCTAGAAATGTAGTGGAGTCAATAGAATAGTCTTTGGAGTCAAAATTGTTTTTGAAATGTAATGGCGTCAAAGTCACAAGTAACCAGAAATTCAAATACTCAAACAATTAGTCAAGTAGATGTACTTTGTTACTGTCCAACCCTGGCACGCAGTCGCACACACACACACACACACACACACACACACACACACACACACACACACACACACACACACACACACACACACACACACACACACACACACACGGTCACCGGCACCATGTCTCCTAGACAAGCAAACCGTTGCTATCAGCAGAACATCTGAGAACATTCTGGAAGGAGATGCAGCGGTGGATGTCCACCAGTAGAAGACACTCGTGTCTCGCCACATCGACCAAGAAGTTCTTCCCAGAACCCTCTCCTCCTCCTCCTCCTCCTACTTGGACATGGTGGGAACACGTTGACTCTTGGCTGTCCTCGTGTTGAGAAGACCATCCAAGCTTGTCAAACAAGTCTTCACTTTCAATTATCTGGTTTGTCTTCCTCCTCCACTGTGTGGTCCCCCGGACGTCACAACCAATCCAATAAGCCTCTGGTATTTGTTCGAGAGGATGAGATGTTTTATTTATTTTCATTTTTTTTTTAAAGCATATTGTCACTGTTGGGTGAAAACCTTCTATGTCCAAAAGTGTAACTTTTCAGGAAATGGATCTACAAGCTAAGGGGGGGGGGGGGGGGGGGGGGTTGAAAAAAGTTGAAATATAGAGATACAAGGTTTCTGCCCAACAGTGATGCTCTATAAACATATACATAAATCTAGAAGCACAGGCAGTAATGTTTGTGTACACTGTCATTGTTGGGGTCGTGTTGTGATGAGGACAGTTTGTCTCTCTTTCTCTCTCTTGCTCTGACTCACTACATCTTTTAAACAAAGTTAAGAGCCCTAATGTAAGCATTCTCTTAAACAAGCATTTCCCAATAGGCACTTCCTGATGTGACTGCAACACACACACACACACACACACACACACACACACACACACACACACACACACACACACACACACACACACACACACACACACAATGCATTGGCATTGCAATAGAGGCCTAAGTATTGTAGACTTACTGGCTTGATTTACTGAATTGTTTTAGGATGACTTTCTTCCTGAACAACATAAAAAACTATTGGCTTGATTTTCATGAAATTTGCGGTTCACCTTCAAGCTGCCCAGAAGATGCCTTGGCGTCACTGATTTTCCTTTCATCTAGTGCCACCATTGAGATACAAGTTATGGCAGTGATTGAGTATTACTGTACATACACTCTTCCTGGAGGACGAACCATACTGATTGTGGTGACATTACGGCTTTTCCTGTTGTGCCGCATTAGGCCAAAGTTTCCACTTGTAAACAAGACCTACATATCAAAATGTAATGGGTAGAAACCAGCTGTACACATTCATACTCCCTGGAAGTATGAATGTGCCATTTGAGTGACCTCTTGTACCTTTCGTCTAGCACCACCCCCATGACAAAATGTAACATTTACACAAAAGATATCTCAGGCTTTGTACACAGTATTGTTATAAACATAGTTTATAAAAAGTGCTTATAAAAATAGCTGGCTATGTATGGACGGAGCCTCAGAACCCAATAGGCAGGATGAAACCTACTGATTTGGGTGATCCCATGGCTTTTCCTGAACATTCCATTTGGATATATAAGCTGCACAGCCTCTACTAGGGCCTGTGCTCCATACATCTGACAGAGGTGGTGTTAGACTCTGTCTTGTTTCAGGGTTAGGGTCGTTGCTTTTGACTGGAAGATACAGTAGCTGATCTTAATCTCAGTCCTGTACATGGGTGTAGGAAGAGAATGAGTAACAATCACCCACACTACTCCAAAATAAGTGCCCGTCAGAAAGGCACTTAACCCCCAACCAACAGTAAATAATGTGTGGCTCAGTGGCAGGTGGCCAACCGTAGTAAGGTAGATAATGTGAAAGCACGTACAGAACTGAAAGGGAACTGCATTGAACTGCATTTTACCAAATATTTGGCCAGATATTTTGAGCAAAATCCATCCTCTGATGTTCTATGCTTGGACACACCAAGCTTTGGGTGACTGACCGCTGTGATGTTCTCTCTCCCCCAGACATGCCACTCCACGTGCGGCGCAGCAGTGACCCAGCCCTGCTGACTGTGAACGGGCCCTTGTTCAGTGCGGGAGGGGGCGCTGGAGAGCCCCAGGCCCCCGCGGAGGAGGCCCCGTCCAGGAGGAACCCCACGCGATGGTCCACCACGGCCGGCTTCCTCAAGAACAGCCGACAGTCCTCTGGAAGCAACAGCCTGGAGAGGAAGGTAGGACACGGTGTCATAGTTGTGCCGGACAGTGGGTTCTTAACAAAAGAAATTGCAATAAGAATTTAACCCGATGAAGAGCCTTGGCTCGAAACGTTACATTGGAGCAGATGTGTGTGTGGGTTTATTCTTTTTCTGATGTCACTTTCCAACCCAGCACCTCAACCAAGTGATGTGCGTATTCTATTTGTTTCTTCTTTAAAGAGCATACCTACTGTATTTACACCAATAAGGCAATCAGGGCCAATAAGGCAATCATGGAAGGAGGTAGGGCCTATATTCGTCAGGTCAGTATATACTGACAGTATATACTAAACTAACTGACCTGACGAAGCTCTACTAAGATCGAAACGTTGTCGTTTGTTCAATAAAGTAATTCTTTACCAAAAGAATGGTGTGCGGGCCCTACCTCCTTCCTTTTCTTCTTTAAAACCTTTAAAAACCTTTAAAACCTTTAAAAACCATTCATTGTGATGTCGATAAATAGGAACTTTAAGTATATGTGTTTCATTGATCCAAGCTGCAACACAATGGATTGACTGATCATTAAAATAAACATGTTCTGAAAATTAACGTGGCCCACCCATCTGACCGGCCTGCTGCCGTGTTAAGTGATCAGATTGGTGGCCTTTCGAGATATTCAAGTGGGCCCTTTATCCAGAAAAGGTTGGATCTCTGCTCTACACAAAACCTCAAACAACCAAATGATGTTCTTTCTGAGCCAAACTAAAGCATTGCGTTGTGGTTGTCTGCAGGCTAAAGTCGTAGACACATACCGCAGCCTTCCCAGAGACGCCGGGACCTGGGCCAATCAGAGGGACTTTCAGAGAGAGACGGCTCGCTCCTCGCTCAGCGCCAACCACCCCATGGTCGACCGCTGGCTGGAAAGACAAGAGCAGGTAGGACGAGTTGTACGCACACACACGCACGCATGCATGCACACACGCAAGCACACACACAAAGTATAGCAGACAGACGGACACAAACATAAACACCCCATTGTTGACCTCTGGCCGGAGAGACAATACAGTACAGACACACTTTTTTTTTTTTAAACAATATATTTATTGCATTTTTCTTTTTTTTTTTACAAACAGACAATACAACAGAACAATACATAATACATCAGACAATACAATTACTTAAAAAAACAAAAACAAACATACAGTACATACATATAAATACAGTATATTTAAATAAAATAAGGGCACTAAGACTGGTAACCACAACAGAGTCCTTATGGCCACAAGACCAAATAGCTGCAGAGAATACAATTAAACAATTTCAGTTTCCACCATTAAATAAGATAAATCATTAACCGTAATATACTGGATAAACCGTCCCCATATCCTATCAAACATACAGACACACTACATAAGCTTTAGGGCGGCCATAGCTGAATGTGTAGAGAGGCCGCCTGCAAAACACAAGGACCCAGGTTTGATTCCCGGCCCAGGTTATGTGTCCAATTAAGTGTCCATCACCAAGATACTTAACCCCCATCTGCCCCCACCACCACCCCCCTGGGCATTCAGTGTGACCACCTGAGCAGCCATCAGCTGGGTGAAGCTGAAACCGATTCTCCCCGTAGGTTTACTACGGTCTACATGATTATGAGCTAAGTTCTGGTCTTGAAGGTGATCTCCCCTTCTCAGTTCAGCTCTTCCCTGGGTCTTATTAAGTCTTCCTGACCAGTCCAGAATGTGCCCCACTTCTATCACTCTGCTAGCCCGATAGGGAGACAGCTGTGGAGCCTTGGGCATTGAGGGAGTTAACCACTTTCAACCCTCACAAATAGCAAAAAGTTCGAACTCACAACGCATCACAGGACGAGGAGATCCTGTCACATAACACCCACTCTGGCCTCTTTGCATCGGCTCCCAGTCAATTATAGAATACTTTTTAAGGATACAGACAGAGCCCTATATCTGTCTTACCTGCTCCAACCATATATGCCCAGAGTAGAGTATCATCCCAAGCCTTGCTGGTTGTTCATCTCACACCATTACAAACTAAAGGTGATTGAGAGTGAGACCTAGGCCTATGGCTATGGAATCATCTCCCCTTCCACCGAAAACCTGTGGCCTATATGTGAGTTTTTAATAGTCTTTTAAAAATATCCACTTATTGGTTAAATGCCGATTGTTCTACTTTTATAGTTGTGAAGCACTTTGTGACTCTGATTGTCTGTGAAAGGTGCACTACAAATAAACTGTACGTACGTACTTCACATCACAATGTGACGTGACGCGCTGTGAGCTTGTAGACCAACCTTTTTGTTGTCGTGCAACACCGTCGTACCACCAAGTATAAAATAGGGCTCAAATGGTTAACAGCTTGTGGGGGATATATTTCATCTTGAATTCACAAGACCTGTAGACATTATACGGGATGTGTATACAGTTTTACTAGGAGTCACTGATAGGTCAAATATACCACGATGATATTTCACTTTATGTCACGGTTAACAGTTAATCCATTAGTTCCATAAATAACACAGATCTCACAGTAAAAGGCACCACATACTGTATATGTACCTGACTGCCCATCTGGATGCATACTGTATATGTACCTGACTGCCCATCTGGATGCAATTCTGAACCAGATCAGATTAAACGAGGCTCGCTATATTAATCCCCGAGGTGGACATCATTTTTCATGTCTTTGTGTAGGATGGGAAGTGAAGCGCTGAAAATCTGATGTGGGTTTTTTAATGAAATGGAAATGGAACCCGCCCTAGCACCTTTCGTACTGCATCGTTATTTTACAAGTGCTGACAGTCGGACATGGAGTGTCAATGAAAGGTGGTTTTTTTTTGGACACTCACACAGGTCCATGTCGGTCCATATATCCTCTCCCTCTGAGTGTGTGAACAGGTTAGAGTGAGTGTAGAGGTCACACATGAGGACTGCAGTCAGTATTAATGACCTGCCATGGAGCCCCCTGTGGAGCAGCCAGACAGCCCATCACTGACGTGCGTGTGTGTGTGTGTGTGTGTGTGTGTGTGTGTGTGTGTGTGTGTGTGTGTGTGTGTGTGTGTGTGTGTGTGTGTGTGTGTGTGTGTGTGTGTGTGTGTGTGTGTGTGTGTGTGTGTGTGTGTGTGTGTGTGTGTGTGTGTGTGTGTGTGTGTGTGTGTGTGTGTGTGTGTGTGTGTGTGTGTGTGTGTGTGCTCTGAAAGGTGAATGAGTGACTTGATGGGAGGTTATACTGTCTGTATTGTTTGAAGGTCGTGATGGTGGTTTGTTCTTTCTTTTCTACCTCTGGCACACGCACACACACACACACACAAGCATGTGTGCGTGCCTGCGCGCACACGTACTCAAGCACACTCATACCAGCTGTGTTTCTGTGTTTTGTAGCTGTGGTCGCTCTGTTGTGTGTTGCTATCTGACAGAGTAGTTCTGCTTTGTCTCTCCAAGTCTCTCTGAGACAG
>NC_136800.1:31249280-31271780 GCF_951216825.1 Electrona antarctica
TTGAATTGCTATCCATATACAGCTGTCTTGTCAGTAGTTATATTGATGATGATGAACACTATTCGTTTTAAGCACTTAAAGCCTATACTTAGTTGACTAGACTCTCAAGGGCTTTATTATCCTAGACGCCCCCCACCCTGTTGATGCTCTCATACTAATGAGCTCTGCAGAATGCCATGGATGCTAGGGTTCAGAATGCCATGGATGCTAGGGTTCAGAATGCCATGGATGCTATGGGTTCAGAATGCCATGGATGCTAAGGTTCAGAATGCCATGGATGCTAGGGTTCAGAATGCCATGGATGCTAGGGTTTTGCAGAATGCCATGGATGCTAGGGTTCAGAATGCCATGGATGCTAGGGTTCAAGTGGTGAAGTAATTTACATATAGTATTCATTATCTTAACCACCCCAGCATTCATATTCTGGGGGCCCATTTTTTTGCCAAAGAGATTTGGTGTAGACAGAAAAGTAGCGGCTCAAGTACAATGCTAAGTATACTTAGCCTGGCATGACCAGAATAATATCACTGTGTAGATATTAGTCTGGAAACTCTGTGTGGAAGCTGATTTTTTTTGTGGCTTTTTGCCTTTATTGATAGTTATTAGTGAAGACAGACAGGAAAGTGGGAGAGAGAGAGAAGGGGAGAGACATGAAGCAAAGGTCGTCATGAACGGGACTCGACACGCTGTCAGGCCAGAGCCTATATGTGGCATGCGTCTGGACCACTAGGCCAGCGGGCGCCCCGTGGAGGCTGATTTCTAAGGGGCGCATTTAAAAAAATGCCTCCAATGATAAACCTGCCCCATATCTGCATACTGGTTCCTGATTGGTCCCTCAGTACTTCGGAGGGAGTGAAATCAACCATTCACAAATGAGTGGTGCCAGACCAAATCAGCTGAGGGCACTTTTTCCAGGCTACAGATTACTAATCGAGGGTTTAAGGGTGCTTGTACATCTGTATATATTTCTGTTCATACGTACTGTACAGTATGTAGACGTTTTCTTAAGTTTTCGATCGGCTATGTTCAGCGAAAGCTTTCCCCACAATCAATAAAGAAAGGATGCTAGCATAGCGCCCTGTGGGACTCCGGTCAACCACATAGGGTTTAAGTGCATGGTTAAACACGCCACGTGTTGCACCAGACAAGTTATGTGAGGAGGCCAGACATACAGCCAGGCACGTCACGTGCACACATGCATGCCAACCCATGCACACACACACACATACTGTGTAGACGACCTGTAGGAAGGCAGACACACGCATACAGGGGCCAGACAAGGTGACATTGAACACATCACGGCTCATAAAAAGCACACCAACAATCGCTCAAAAGCACATGTCATCCACACATCCACATCCACGTGTTATCATAGTCGCACGCGCACACACACACACACACACAGATATGATGTAGGCCAGACAGAGAGAGACAAAAACATGTGAAAGAGGAACAATAACACATTTAACACTATTCAATATTCATCATCACATCAGACACGGTGTTGGTGCATCTGAGGAGAGACATCTGATCACACTGAGCCAGATTACCATTCATCACCACACACACACACACACACACACACACACACACACACACACACACACACACACACACACACACACACACACACACACACTCACTTTTTGTTCAAAACGTCTGCCAAACCATCTTGAACACATGACTACAGAGATACTGTGTAATGATTAGCGGGATTTTTGGACAGAATCTGGAGGAGTAATATCAAAAAAATGTTTTACAAAAGTCGGAATTTGAGGCAGAGGTTCATCGTTGGCATCCAGGGAGTGTGTGTGCAAAATTTGGCATCGACCGTGTTAACGGTGCCGGAGATTAGCTGGTAACAGACAGACTGACGGACGGATGGACGGACGGACACATGGACTAACACATGGACACACACACACACACACACACGGCCTGGTGGAGACAATGATATTCTTTTCTCAGCCAGGGAGAGGCTCATACCGTATATCCAAAACTGTTACTTTTCAGAATCGACAATCTCAACCACATGTCGAGCTTTGTGGATGATCTGCTTCTTTTGAGTGACGTATGATCATTGATCAAGTAGGAAATATGGAGATGAGCGGTTTCATCCCGACATCATGTATGATGTGTAATGTGAGCTGTGTTTAAGTGTGAATGGTTGTGGTGCGTTACCATAAGCTGAATGATTATACGAAACGATGTGATTTATAAAAGGAGCATATACTGAGGGTACTGATACTGTAGGTATGGATGTCACTCAGAGACTGCTGCACTTTCTACTGTGTTACCACACACACACACACACACACCGCACACACATACCGCACACACGCAGTGACGCAGGCACACACGGGCACACTGCAAGCACACATACACAATCACACACACATGGAGTGGAGCTAAAGAGAGAGATAGATAGCAACATCAATAATTCAGTACTGAGTTGGGGGCTTAATGGCTGGCGGGGGGAAAGACAGACAGACAGACAGGTAATAGATAGACAGGCAGCTAGACATAAATACTTATAGACACTTAGACAGGCAAGCAGACAGACAGGGTGACAGTTGGACAGGTCGATAGACAGAGAGGTTAGGAAGGTAGAGGCAGAGAGCTGGAGAGGATGGGAAGGCTGGTCCGCAGAGGTGTTTTTCAGCCGAGTCATTGTTTGTTTCCTGGATGTGTCTCTGAGAGAGAGAGAGAGAGAGAGAGAGAGAGAACTGAGGCTCAGAGGTTCATTAAAGATTAAAAGTAGTCCATCGAGGCCTGTCTCTTGTATCTGCTGCACCAAACCTGTGTGTGTGTATGTGTGGTCTTGAATGATAAATGGCTGTGGTTTGTGTATACTGCATGATTGTGTGAGTGTACACGACGTGTGTGTGTGCGCGCGTGCGTGTGTGCGTGCAGCAGTACTCAACTCTAATGAAGTGCACTCTCTACAGACAGACATGGCTGGACACTCATTTAAATGCATAGATGCAGTTATATATTGCACACAGTATCGAGAGAGTTCTCTGAACACGGAGTCAAGAGAGAGACACACACACACACACACACACACACACACACACTCCACCCCCCCCCCTCTCACCCCTCTCTCTCTCCCTCGTCATTGATAAGTGGATTCCATGTGTCCACCTTGCCTTCCTCTCCTCACTTCCTCCACAACAGGAACAGACACCGATCCATACATTAGCCTCGACCCCACCTTCACCGAAGGAGAGGAGAGGAGAAGGAAGAGGAGAGGAGGGGAGAGTAGAGGAGACAATAAATGGCTTTAGGTTCACTGGGTGTGTGACCTCTCTCAGAAAGAGCTTCTTCAAAGACTCCAACCAGACACACACACACACACACACACACACACACACACACACACACACACACACACACAGGAATAGTCATTTACATTTTTGCCTGGTCTGTTATCAGGTTTAGTATCAAGGAGGTTGCAGTGCTTGTTGTGCTGAGAAAAACTAGATGGTGGTTCAAGGGCTGTTCAGCTGTGTTAACGATACTGGCCACGTACACTGGCAAAGAGGCTCAATAGCAGCAGCAAAACGACAGAATAGGCGATGTCTCATAGAAGAGGAGAATGTTGGCGTGCGTGCGTGTGTGCACCTACGTGCCTCTGTGCATAGAGTGCACAAATAGAAGGACAGAGCGAATTGAAAGTTAGAGGGATGGACTCGCAGAGGAATGGAAAGAGAGAGAGGAAAGAGTGAAATTGAATGAGATTCAAGATTCAAAGACTTTATTGTTCACATGCTCATAATGTACGTGTGTTTCAGTCAAATGTTTTGATTGATTGATTGACTGATTAGTGATTACTTAATTAACATGATTATTTTTCAGTACAGGTAGTGCAGTCAAAGGTTATGCTTGTTTCCATTGTGATCCATTTTGGAGTTGCATAGGCCACCAGACTCATGGCTTTGCTTCGCGAACGAAGATCTAGGGAGGCGGATGTCCACGTCCGCTGCAGGCACGTTGGTGACTGATGAGGCCCGCTTTGGACCGGCAAGCTCTGCCACAACCGCTGCAGGGAAACGAGTGTTCTGATGTTTCTGCTTGTGCTGCATTCCAGTTCTTTCTTTTTCTTCTGTTTTCTTCTTTTACGGCGCGTCGGTTTCTCTCAAAGGTAGACACGCCACCATCGATGGTATGACGCCAAGTCTCAGGATTTGAGGCGAGGGTAGACCACTGGTGCTGATCAATGTGACATGCACGGAGGGATTTCTTTAGGCAATCCTTAACACATACATGCAATACAATACAAGGTACATTACAGATCATTAATACAAGTATTAACGTTAGTAGTAAGTAATAAAGTGTGGAGTGTAGAAAATAAGTAAGTAACCTGCTTGTGGGTGAAAAATCTATATACACAGATATTGTACTGAATGAAGTGTGTGTGCGCGTGTGTGTGACACACAGAGGACAGGAAAGCATGGTGTTAATTGTGAAAAGGAGAGGAGGGAAATGGGGGGAAAATGGCTAAAGGAAGGTCGAACAAGAGAAAGCACATGGATTGATGGCAAGAGAGAGAAAGCCATAGGTGTGACAATAACCATGTCAAACAGAGAAACAAAACACTGGTGTTTATGTGCATCTCTGCAGCTGAAACAGCATTCATGACCTCTGAGTGCCTCAGCATACAACTGTGAACGCAAACACGCACGCGCACGTATGCACACACATGGCACACACACATGCGGCACACTTATGCCCAGATCCACTCGCATTCAACCACAAACGCGGAGCCAAACGAACACCAACGACGCGAGTGATGGAGGGAGGCGGAGGAAAGACGAGAGGATGGAGGGAGAAACGATCTGCAAAACAATTTCCCCCCAGGAGTAAGCCATGTGCAGCTAATCACAGAAGGCAGCAAATTCCGAACCAGCTCGGGAGAGATTAGGCCCCCTCTGAGAGAACTCCACGGGCCTCGCTGGGGGAAAAGTAGAAATCTGCGACCGGCATGTGTAAACCGCCGCCTGCTTTTCACACCCCTTTTGTCGGAGCGTTTGATTTAGTGTGCCCTACGCGTGCTGGGGGGTGGGGTGGAAGGAATGATTGGCGCTCTTTCTAGGTACAGTACGAGACGCGAGTTAAAAGTCTGTGTGTGTATGAGGAATGGACAGACAGAGAGAGAGAGAAAGACAGACTGAGGTGGACATATTACCCTATTGCTTTGGAGGATCCTGAATATCTGGTTGAAAAAACACTCCCCTAGTACGTTTGTTACTGAACAGACCGAGAAAACAGGCCATATCTGACCAGTACCTGATTCACTTCTGTGGGACAGATTTCATATCATCTTCACATATCCCGTCGCCATTTACAAACTTAACACTACAATTCTCAACAAAGTTTGGCAACAAACCCAAGGCTTTATTAAAGCATCACACAAACAAAACAAACTATTTCACTGATGAGCTTCACGTTCATAAGGAGCTTCTAATTTCTGTGGAGCGTTGTTCTAATGAGCATCATTAGGACGGGTTTCATCCTCCAGCTTCCTGATTATCTCCCTTATGACGAGCTTCGTCTTGTCAGGCTCATTGTTGTTATAATGAGCGTCGTTCTGTCAAGTTCCATCACAGCGGGCTTCGTCACGATGAACTTTGTCATAACAAGAATCGTGGAGGGGGGGGGGGGGGGGGGGGGGGTGTCAACGCCACAGCGACCTTTGAGATGCTGAGCATGGTTGCGACGAGGCTTCATCTGATGAGCTCTGTGACAAAGACCTTCAACAGACGTCCGCCTGGCTTCGGCAGCAGCAGGTCACACTTCCACACTCCTTGCAAAACAGCTTGGATGCGAGGCGGGAGCACGACAAGCGTCGTGCATTTCTGTCCCGCAGATTGAGTTTAGTAATGGCTGACATACGCTGTTCCGGGCCCGCCTCGTCCTGCCTTTAATCATCTCCTCAAGCTGTGATAAAGCCCTCCTCGGTCAGAGCGGAGCAGTGCGGACGCTTCCCTCTGTTCTCTGGTCGTCTTTCATCCGTCCGTGTAGCTCATCCCCCCGTTCCTCTGTTCATTCTAGCGCTTAATGGCAAACGATAAGGGTCTGAGGAGCTGGGATGAAGGCTTTGTTCCGTGTGTGTGTGTGTGTGTGTGTGTGTGTGTGTGTGTGTGTGTGTGTGTGTGTGTGTGTGTGTGTGTGTGTGTGTGTGTGTGTGTGTGTGTGTGTGTGTGTGTGTGTGTGTGTGTGTGTGTGTGTGTGTGTGTGTGTGTGTGTGTGTGTGTCAGTGCAAGCGGTGGTGGAAAGTAACTAAGTACACTTACTCAAGTGCTGTACAGGTACAATTTGAGCTACTCCACCACATCTCAAACGTAAATATTGTATGTTGACTCCACTGCCATTATTGGAAAACTTACAGTACTTAACTTTGCAGATTTGCATTATTATTAGAAAACATAGGCTGCTACATTAACCACGTCAGCACTATGTATACTTTGCCTATTTGAGACACACACACACACACACACACACACACACACACACACACACACACACACACTGCGCAGCGTGAGAAGCCTGCAAGTGGTGCTCTCAGGTACCTGTCCCCCTGAGGGAAAAGGTACACCCTCAGGGAAGAGAGGCTTGTCTTTCATCTCTCCCTCCATCTTTTCCTCTCTCTCTCTCTCTCTCTACTGGGGCTGTCTTCTCCCAGCTGGAGGGAGGCCTCGGGGCCCCACTCCACATCAGAGGAAAGGGTGGGGTGGGTGTGGGTGTGTGTACAGACACGGAGAGAAGAATATGGGGAGAAAGGGATGGGATAGAGAGATCAGAGGAGCGAGAGACGGAGATTGATTGAAAAATGAGAACGACGTCGGGAATGGAAAGATTGGGAGACGGAGGGAGAGAACAGAAAGACAGGGAGACTCCAGAAGCAAGGCTAGCGCTTTGGTCCCGCCTCTACTTCACTCCTATTGGCTTTAGTGCAAGGGCTTATCAAACTTTTTCATGTGAATTTTCATTATTTTATTTATTTACTTATTTTCAAAGATATTCAGAATGTCTGCATTTTTAAAGATTTATTTTAATAAATAGCTGAGCTTGTGGATCGGCTATTTCTGCAACAGCCTGCCAAAAACATACAACCTGTAATGATCACATTTCCAACAAGAAAACATCGGCTAACGTTAGGTCAACATAAACAACTGTTAGTTCTTTTTTAAATAAACTGCTTCTAGATTGTTCCATTGTGTGTGTGTGTGTGCCCAGCACAGACAGTCACACCTGTGGGTTTTTAAATCTGTGCTGGTAGCAGCTTTCCAAAAGTGTTTAGTCACTGGCTAATGTCACCCTTCTGCAGCAGGCTGCCTGATAACGAGTGCTGTGGGTTTTTTGGCAGGCACTCGTTTCTTGCAAAAAAGCCTCCCCAAGTAAAGTGACAGACAGAATAAGTTGCGCAGTTTCGGTATGTTCAGTATTCCAACATGGACTGCTGCAGCAGCAAGTCAAACAAGCGACGCGCGACCTGTTCTGTAACTCTAATGTAAAATAGAGTCCGTACACTGGATCATGCTCTGAAAGATTGATTGATTGAATATTTTATTTAACGTTTTTTTTTAACAGTGCAGCTAGTACAGTCAAAGGTTATGCTAAAAGGTACACCCACAAGCTCCAGGGGGCTTGTTTCCATTGTGGTCCATTGTACTCAATTCATCAGTAATGCATAATATACAGTAATACAATTCTGTCCATTCTCTCATCTGCTGAGCTCAAGTTCTTTTGAGAATCATCCCTCTCTTCTGAAATCTGGACGTTTCTAGACTTTCGTTCTGAATGCCATGAGCTTCTCTGTCTGTCTGTCGCTCTGTCTCTCTCTCTCTCTCTCTCTCTCTCTCTCTCTCTCTCTCTCTCTCTCTCTCTGCCCCCCCCCCTCCCTCCCTCGTTCTCTCACTAGATGTTCCCCCCGGGCACCCGGTGCTCCGTAAAGTGCCATGGCAACCGTAGAGCTGTCTCAGTAACCGCGAGGCTCATTTTCATACTGATGATCCTGGTTGGTGGGTTTGGTTGCCGGGGTAGACCCAAATCTCTCTTCTTCTCTTCTCCGGTATCACCATGAAACTTTAATGACCTTCTTCTTCTCTGCCTCTTTGTTGTCTCTGTGTGTGCGCGCGTGAGCGCAAGTGTGTGTTTGTGTTTATTTGTTTGTGGGTGAGTGCTTGTGACTGCACATGGTGTACTCTATGTTGTGTGTGTGTGTGTGTGTGCGTGTGTGTGTGTGTGCGTGCGTGCGTGCGTGCGTGCAGGAAGGAGATAAGCAATGCATTTTACCCATCCTTATAAGTCACTAAAAACCATCAATAAACAATATCACATTCACTTCTTGGAAAACTGAAAACTGCACAAATAAAAATGCAAATATTTGGTATAACCAGAAACAAAAATAAATATATCACATTATGTTCTCTTCGTTCGTTTGTCCCTTGCTTTCTCTAAATGCGTGCGTGCGTGCGTGCGTGCGTGCGTGCGTGCGTGCGTGCGTGCGTGTGGCTGTCACTGATCACAAGGCTCAGCTTTCCTGCTCAGGCTCGCAGCAGGTATCTCCAGTTAAGCGTAGCGACAGTGTAGTGTGTTCTCACCGCCATGTATTTCTACAGCTATGGAAGACCTCCACCTCCTGTCATGTCCTCTTGTCTTCATCAGGTCAGTAGCATAGGCTAGCACTTAGCTTCTTCAGCCAGTTGTATGCTAGCATCTGCATTTGCCTACACAGCGCCATCATGGGAAACGCACTGGCGCTACAGCTTACCGGCGACTTTAATGACCAGGAGCATGACATCATGGGGATGTAGCCTTTAGCTGTTGCTAGCCAGCTAACGTTAGCATTTATGAAGGTAAGCTGTGCCGCCATCCGTGTTCACTTTAAGAGAAGGATTTTGCCCGCCACCCCACCCCACCACACACCACACCACACCACCCCACCCCACACACACACTCAGTACACACACTCTGCTATCATTAGAGCAAGCACACACTGCTCAAATTAGATCCAAACTTTGGATGGCAGAAGATCCACCAAGGACAACTTTTTTAGAAATTATATATTTTTAAATTAGGAAATGGGGGCAAAAGGGGGATATTTACTCGCTACCCATAAAATTGGGTCCTCTTGACCCAGTACTGTTTGTGAAACACTGATTTAATGATTTCCCAGGGCGGTGCTCATCACCCTGAATGGAACATGCTGTACATCAGTCAGTCTGATGGAATGGGCGGTTTGATCGAATATCATGACACATTTTTATTTCATTCCATTTAGGTTTGTGGTAATATTTTCTCCAAGCCATTTCCACTTAGTACACAGTGCTTTGTGTATAATGGAGACAAATGGCGGAGGATGAACGCAGCAACGCTTGGAAGCCCGACGTATGACACTTGAGTGCAATGTCATCTCATTGTTTTCTTTCTGTGTGTGTTAGGAGGAAGACTCCAGGGAGGAGGAGAATGGGAGGATCGAGCCGGTTGGCCGAGCGGACTCCTGCATAGACCACACCCCTATGAGGTCGCTAGAGTAAGTCCTCCAATCATGAACCGATTTCTTCTCCCTTCTGCTGCGCGTGGGAATGAATGACAAAGTAACAGTGGGCCAGGTGGGAATGAATAACAAATTAACAGACCAGGTGAGAATGGATAACAAAGTCACAATGGAACAGGTGCCTGTGTTAACGAGTACTTGAATGGGTTCATTCCAAAATGAGATATTTGGCATAAAAAAGTATCTTGTAACTTATATTACAAAATGACGCTGAATGGCGCTCATTTACACATTATTTGAATCAGATATCCACAATTTGACACCCTTGCAGCCTCTACTGAAAATCTCCCACCAGTGAAGCAAGTCAGTAAAGTTTAAAACACTTTTATAAACTTTTAAGTGCCTAGCTTGTATGAGAATCGATGAGTCAATTTCACCTTTGGAATGAAGACGAGCTCATCTCAATGCAGTCGTGCTAAAGCCTCACCCTCGCTAACCCCTCCTGAACTCTGTCTCGCACCGTGAGATCGCTTACGGCCTCTTAAACAAAACATTCATCTCATCCTTCCCCTGGGGTCTCTGCACGCACGCAATGCAAAGGATTGTTTGGAGAACATATATTTTCTTCTAACCTCTCCCTCTCTCTGGTGAAAGCGCGTCTCCTCCTCTACATCGACTCGACAGGCGCTCACCCACTCACCATTATGTCCGTCATATTAATGAAAAACTGACACTGTGTTTTTGCTTTGCTTTTTATTTTTGTTGCACGCTTCCAGTTTAATATGCAGGTACGGCATTGTTATTTATCTAATTTCCTCTGAGCCCGGCTTCCCTTCCTCTACCCCGCCACCGTAATGACTGATGTTTCAAGCTCACCACCTGCGTTGTATTAAGAGTTTTGTCCTGATTAGACTTTTCTTCTAAAATGCACCAAGCTTGCCTGTTGTGATGTGCACAGTACAATGGCTCTGTAAAAAGATTATAGTTTTTTGTGGCTTCATTGTTTGTCTGTGTCCGACCCCAGGAAGACTAGCTTTTGTCATGGCAAAAGCTTTGATTGATTGATTGATTGAAATATTTATTAACAGTTTGCAGAATTACAGTACATTTCAAGCACAAACTCAATACAAAGACTGTTAACTGTGAGTGGACGACCCAATTAAGCATTACACTTGTTTACAAGAGGGTCCACCTTGTTCAATTCATCAAAAGCTAATTGGGATCCTAATAGACAATAAACTACGTGGACAACACGTCATCATTGCGACTCTGACAACATGAAACATTGCTTAAACATTCATTATTAGTGGTTATTGCTGTAGCTGTCGTGAGCCATTGTTCAACACAATTCTTATGACTCACATTTGGGGTCCCAGCCCAAATTGAGAACCTCTGCTTAAAGCCCAGGCCACACCAATGATTAGCAACTCATTCGTTGTTGTCGGGCAGAAACCTCGGTAACACTTTATAATAACTATACACTATTAAGCAAATACTTAATTCATCATGAAGTCATCATTTGTAAACCATTATTCATACATCACTAAACATTAGTAAATCATTAGTATATCCTCATATTCTAACTTTTCATGTTTTTTCTTAAATTAATTTCCTACTCGATCATACTACACTGTGTCACACAAATGCATTAAAAGTAGCAGATCTACAAGCTCGTTTTGAGCTTGTAGATCTGCTACTTTTGCTATTTTTGAACCAATCACTACTTGAAATACGATCCCCAAACTGCAGCGACCTGCAACGGGTCAGTTCAGACCACCGCGTGCAAGGTGCAACAAGTTGCAATCATTTGGTGTGGATAGCTGGCTTAGTGAGGATCCTTTAAGTCTGATTTCCTCCACCTTACCCTCTGTTTATCGCTTACATGTGTCGTCTTATTCCTTATAATGAATGTTATTTCATTTTACTGTCGTGTTACTTCTCTCTCCACGTTCTTATTCTATGTATCGTTCAACCTCACTCCTTTATGTTCTGTGTAACCACACCCCTTCAATCATCCACCCAAACACCCACCCACCCACTATCCATCCATCCACCATCCACCCACTAACCATCCACCCACCCACCCACTACATCCATCCACCCACCCATCCACCCACCTATCCATTCACCCATCCATCCACCCATCCATTCACCCATGGTCTGGTTGTGTCTCCCAGAGACATTGTCAAACTGGTGGAGGTGTCCAATGACGGAGGCCCCCTGGGGATCCACGTGGTGCCTTTCAGTGCCAGAGACCGCAGGTAATGTCACTCAAGAATTAAAGTTCTCATTCGCCACGGCTGATTTCACTCGTTTGGATTCCACACGAGGCCAGCGCTTGTTTCTCTTGGCTGACTCTTGGCTTTCTCTACCGGATGATTTATACTTTAGTTTGTGTGTCGAGCTCGCCAAGCTCACTTGGAGCTTGTAGGTCTGCTGCAGTATGTTGGTGTGCAACAACACGCTCTGCAACCAAGTATAATAACCCTAACCCATGTGGCTAAAGTCGAGACCTACAGTAATAATACATATTAAAGTCATTTTAAGATTAAAGAGCATTTGAATTGGTCAAACTAGCAATAGAAACATCTGCAATAAACCCAAACGGTCACGGATATTTCATCAAAGCAAAGGTCGAAGCCTCAGTCTGCAATTTATTCAACTTGTTGGCTGTACAGGAACACAGGTTTAGAACAATAATAACGAAACGTCATAGAGTTGCAAACTGTGCTAATTGTTTAGGAAACGGAGCACTATTGTGGGAGACGCCTTTCACACTGTTTAAACAAATCCCAGACTTGGACAAACTTTTCTTTTTGATTTACCATCTTAAGCCCTCTAGTCTAGACTTCTTCGTAAACTGGTATTGAGTTGGCTCTGTACTTGTACCGCCTTTTCCGTCTACACTAAACCTCTTCACCAAAAATATCTACAAGCTCACAACGTGTCACTTTGTGAGCTTGCAGATCTGCTATTTTTGTCTAAGGTTACTCCCCCAGAATAATGGATGCTGAGGTTCAAATGGTTTAATCGCTGGTCACTGTTACGACCTTATATGGAGTCTATAATCTGGGAGGAACAGAGTAGAGAGTAGACTGTAGCTGATGGGAGGATGTAGGGAGGGAGAAACAGATGGGGTTAAAGGAGATGTAGAGAGAGTGCAGATGTAGGTCATGGCAGCAGTATTACACTGTGGTGGTCCTGGGTTGGCTCTGATGCACGCACACACACACGCACGCGCACACAACGTACATTCCTCTTGGGTACCCACATGGTTTTTCTTTGTCCAATGGCGCTCACACAAGCATGTGCACACGGACGCAAGCAGCGCTCGCACAGGCACACGCACACTGTATATTACTCTTTGCTGTGGCCAAGTGCAGAACATGTGTGTACGCACACACCACACACACACATACGCTCACACACGCACAGGTGTGTGCGTGTCGACATCATGAAGCTATTTGCCAGTTTACAGCGATCAATCATAGTTGTTTAGTGTTTGCAGGTGACTGTCATCTTTCTCCATGGCTGCTGTCACTACGACTTTGCATGATGAAAAGGGTGTACTAAGCAGCACACACACACACACACACACACACACACACACACACACACACACACACACACACACACACACACACACACACCCAGTGGTACAAAGGCAAAAAAATGGAATGAGAGGAATGTCACAGCTGGTTTTGATATGCCCGTAAAGATATTTTCAGTGATCCAAGTCACGAAAGCCAGAGAACCCTTTAGAAATCTCTCTAGTGACTGGTAATGTACTGTGAGGATCTTTTAAATCTCATTACTTACTGGTTGATCCGTTTTACCATTTTGTTTTAAATCTCATTACTGACTGGACGATCTGGACTATAATTTCGTTTTAAATCTCAGTGACTTGTTGTCAATCGGCATTATAATCTTGTTTTTCCACACCTGTGGAGTAGATATTGTGGTTCTCTCTCTTATCATTGGAACAATAGCCAGAGTTCACATGCATACATGAACATTTTTAATATAGAAAAACTTTTTCACATGTGACACAAAAAACATATTCGATCCCGTTTTAATAACACTTAAGTTTGTTTGTATTAATGTGCTCAAAAATCCAAATCCAATTCATTCCAGCCATTATAAATGATCTGTCACAACACGGCAGCAGTTGAAATGCACCAACGACCAAACTCTGTTAACCATAAGTCTGTCTGAAACAAACAACTGTGTTGAGAAAGTGAGATCATACTGTATCTCTTCTCGGCGCAGTCTGACTTAATCAACCTAAAAGCACATTTATAACACACTTTTCTTTTTATTGAGGAAATGTCAAGCCACACGTTATCCCAAGATTAAGATGCCAGAGCTTTCATCACCGAAGTAGGAGCCGTTTCGCTTGTACGAAAATTGCATTGTGTCGACTCAAATGCAATCAGGGGAAAGTGTCTCTGAACTTTTGCCACTCTTCAAAACATTTCACCCGCCTCCCTGCAATCTCATTCCTCCATATTGAATTATTATGAACCTTAGGAGAGAGGACGAGCACAAAAACATCAACTGGATTACCTTCGGCAACACACTCGCGTGCCGCATCTCAGAAAAGCCCCCATAGCGCAACAGTATACACCAAGGAAGACCTGATTAAGACCTACTGTATGCGGTCTCGCCTATGTGGGAGCATGATTTTCTCCTTAAATTGTGCCCTTCACCCGTTCCCCCTCTCTCCCTGCTTTTAATCCATGCAGCAGCATAGGGTAAAGCCAGCCTTCTCATTGCAGTCACGAGGGGAACAGTAAGCCGTTTGGCCATGGTGGATTACTGGGCAACAGAAACCGCTTCAGCGACAATACTGCAGACCGGCGTGTCCACAAATTCCCACAGCTCCCCTCCCCTCTGCTCAGATGTTTGATGTTGCCGTTTTGCAACATCTCTCTGAGTGCATGTTTATTCTCTCCCTTTTATCTAAGCAGGTTAGCTCGGATGAGAGAGAGAGAGAGAGCATGCAGGGGTTCTGTGCGGGGGATGAGAAAAAATTAACACCTGCACTGGCAGTAAGCAAGCACACCTATTTACAGGGATTCTGGTGAAAATGTCATTCCCCTGTACACAGACTCCAGTGCGTGTGAATGAAGGCCCCTAGACAGCCATGATTGCTCTCTCGCCCGCTCTCCATCTCACTCGCTCATAAAACCTCCCCGGTAGGCTGCAGATGAAATGAGGGCCACACACTGCAAGTGACTGCATGCTGTACAAGTGCCACTTGGCAAATTAGGGCAAGTTATGTAGATGCCTCAATAAAATGATGTACTGTGCACATCGAAAAGCAAGTTATTAGAACACAACCTGTAATATGTCTTATTTTATATTCCTGAACAGATTATATGACAAAGGCCGCAATCGTTCATAGATAGTGTTTGTTCATGAGCTGGTCCAGCCGGCTCCATCCGCTGCCAGGTATTTCATCAAACCTCCGGTACGAGATTTGCCACCCATGAGCGTTCATTGGCACAGCCCCGGCCGGCGTCCAGTCACGTGACTCATGTCTTTTCCTTCCATTTCTTCCTATAGGGAGCGGAGTACAGGCTCTCTCAGATCCCTACGCCACACTTTGTTACACTGCACGTATACTGTATGCGTCTGATTTTAAATTGAAGGTGAAATCGGGCAGAGAGGGCAGGGTATGCCAGACAGAATGTTGCCAGAACCAGCAGAGCTCTCACATCTGTTAGGCCGCACTACGGGCTCTCACATCTTTCTGAAAGCTATAGCTGAACATTCCTTGGTGGAAAGGATGTTATATTGAACATACATTTGGACATAAAATCTTTAAACTGCACTCCATAGATATAACACATGCCGCTGCCCTACCCCTCTTGGTACACTAATGCATATTTTATGAACGTTTCAGAACACTAGGCCTATTGGTCAAGCGCCTGGAGCGTGGAGGCAAGGCCGAGCAGCAGGGCCTCTTTCAGGAGAACGACTGCATCGTTCGCATCAACAACGGAGACCTGTGTAACATCCGCTTTGAACAGTAAGACTCAGAGCAAACCTTCCGGCCATTCCAGCCGGCCTGCCCCATGCTCACCTCCTGCTTTGGTTTGCTTCTAGGATTTCATTGGCTGCTCCTCCACTCGGCTCCTCCTCCTCCTCTAACAATGCTAACTAGAGTTGTACACTGAATTGAGGCCTCTTCCCCTTTGTACTTCTATCGCTTATTCTCCTTAAGAAAACTCCCTGTAAATCTGCTCTATTCTCTCTACTAGACTCATCTGTCCCCTTCCTCTCCTCTCCTCTCCTCTCCTCTCCTCTCCTCTCCTCTCCTCTCCTCTCCTCTCCTCTCCTCTCCTCTCCTCTCCTCTCCTCTCCTCTCCTGTGCAGGGGGCCTGAACACTACCCATCACTTTGCTATAAGCTAACCTTCATGTTTGACTTCTCTAGGTCTCACCTGTACTCACTACTAGACGTGCTTCTTCATCCTTGTCACTAACCCCTAACATCCTTTAACACCTCCTCTACACTCCTCCTGTAACACCCACACACACCCCTTGGCTCTGCCCATCAGAAACCCGCCTCTGCTTTCCCTTAACACACAGATCTTCAACAGGTGGGCTGGGGCCCACTGCTAATCCATGAGGGTATTACAAGTTATGATAACATGACATTTTATGTACCTTTATTAATATACGAATAAATTATAATAAAGTACTTTAGTTCCATTGAGCTGTGTTCCAAGGCTGGAACACAGCTCATTAAAACAAACATGCTCTGGGTGGCCCCGCAAACACTTTCATGATTCTTCAAGTGGGCCCTGATCCAGAAAGGTTGAGAACCCCTGCTTTTGCTTAACACCATACTGTGCTGTATAGCTTCTGCTTTTCAGCCTCTGCTCTTCCATCCCTAACCAGAAGCTTACTTCCTAACATGCACCCTCCCCCCCTCTCTCTCTCTCTCTCTCTCTCTCTCTCTCTCTCTCTCGATAACAGTATGCATGCCTTCATTCTGCACTCAGGCGCGTTCGGTGGATTGGCTCCAATCCAGTGACGCCTACATTGTTGTGCTGCACCTGTCAGCATAGACGGCTTGCTGAATGTCTCTCCCTCTATATGATGTTACCTCAGTTGATCTCAAGCTCCTCAAGCAGACATTAGTACACCTTTTGGAGAGGAGCACGCCGGTCATTTGATCCTCCTGATTGTGCCTGACAAAATCGCTACCACAGCAATGAGAAGTCCGAGATTACCGTTGTTTCAGCCAAGCTGTTTGTGCTAATAACGCAGATGACATAAAGTTCGAGCACAGCAATGGTTGATAGGTTGACTTGAAATGATGCGTTGTGAGGGCTCTGGACATGATTATCCAAAGGACCAGCACTTTCTGTTGACCATGGGCCCTCAAGACCAATAGTGAATACAAGCTCTTACAGTAGGTTTTAACAGCGGGCGAGCATCGGCCAACACATCGCCGAATCGCCCGTTATTGCCCGAAAAGATGAATTATTTTTATCTTTTCGGGAGACGTTGCTCCGCCCACTTTTCGACAATCGCCTGTTCGCCTGCTATCGCTGGTAGTCGCCGGGTCCCATAGACAAATAATGCACTTCCGGAAAATCCGTCTGGCTGTTAAAACGTACTAGATCTGCTATTTGTCACCATGTTTTGTTTTACTATTTGTGCCTATATTGACATGGAATAAATATGAATACCAGGTTTTAATGTGGTTAAAGTATGTTATGTACCATAAGCCCCACTGTCTGTGAACAAAGCACATACCGTACATAAAGTACATAGCGACAATACAAACCAAGCTTTTCATACATAATTCATACAGTAGGTGATGAAAATAATACCTAAAAACTAACACACACACACACACACACACACACACACACACACACACACACACACACACACACACACACACACACACACACACACACACACACACACACACAGAGAGAGAGAGGGACAGGCAATACACACTATTGCATTATGAATAGGCCTTACTGTCCCACCGCAGAGGGTGGCCCACCGGGACACCGGTAATGGAATCCCAGTTATCTGGAAGTGTCCCAGTCGACCGTGTCGATGAATGGGAGTAAGTCATTCCCTATGTAGTGTAAACCCCCACCATCCCGACCCCCCACTGGGTCAGCATTAGGTAACGCACACCAGAGAGACCTGCCACTCCACACGTGTTCCACACCCATCATCATGGACAGCTGCGGCTGACGTTTTTAAAAGCAACTCAGCCCGACGCGGCGCGAACGCAAATTCCATGCACCCACCCGCCCGACATTCATTCCAGTCCGGAATCGTAAAAAGTCACCAAAAAACCGAGACCTCAGGGGAACATTCCTTATGGCTGGGAAAAAAAGTTGTTGATCCCCCCCTCCCCCCGCTCGCCCTCCCCTCCCCAGAGGGAAAGCAGCATCGGCCCTGGCCCAATTCATCCAATCATCCATTCAGCTGTTGGGGTACGGGGAGAAGCACGCCAAATTGATCTTTATTGAAACAGGTGGCGCTAACAAGGCCCCTCCCCTGTTAACTATGCGCTGACAGCCGCCATAAGTTTCCATTCACACCTACTACTGTACATTAGATGGGGGGGGGGGGGTGTTAAAGAGGATTTTCTCCAATCATTCCTCAGATTGAGTTCTCCTTCATCTGCAGCCAAATGAGGTGGGGATTATGGGATAGAAGTGCCTGGGACTGTCAGGTCTCTCCGTTTTATAGCCACACATACTGCAATAAGTATTAATTAGCATGTCAGAAATGTACAGGTGGTACAAGATGGATTATGCGTGTGTGGTGTGTGTGGGGTGTGTGGGGTGTGTGTGTGTGGTGTGTGTGTGGTGTGTGTGTGTGTGTGTGTGTGTGTGCGTGCGTGTGCACATGGAGTGCAGAAATCGACGTGCTGTGCCGTGTTGATCTGTTCATTGCTACACATCAATGAGTTACTACTTCATCCCTTCCTCCCCTGTGCTCCTCCTCCTCTCCCACCCTGCCCATTTATTTTAACTTTTCCTCTTCTCTCCCCTTAGCCTAGCCTAGATCACTCTCCTCCGTCTCCCTCCCTCTTCTCTTCTCTCTCCGCTTGGACCTCCACTCCACCTCCTCCATTGCTTCTCCTCTAACCTCTATTATAATCTCTCCTCCTTCCTTCCTTCCCTGCCTGTTTTCCTGTCGTCCACCTGTTGTCTGTCCGTACGCAATGGTGGAAAAATACATTTACTCAAGTACTGTACTTTAGTAAGATTCTGAGGTGCTTTTAGTTTACTGGAGCATATTTCCAACCTCTACTCCACTACATCTTGGCCAAATATTGTAATACAGCCAAATATTGTACATTTTTCATTCCACTACAATTATTCAAAAGCTTTAAATTAACTCCAATACATATTGAATACCAGACATTTTACTTCTAGCAGACTGTGATATGGATACATTTACTTAAGCACAACATCTGAGTTATATTTGGTCCGTGCGTCTCTCCTCAGAGCCCAGAACATGTTCCGCTCGGCCATGCGTTCGCCCCTCATCAGCTTCCACGTGGTGCCGTCCTCCATGAAGACGCACTACGAGCAGCTCTCCGCCGCCCACGCGGAGCACGGCCCCGCCTACTCCTCCTCGGGACGCTTTAGCCCCGCCCACTCCTCCTCCGCGGGCTCCTCCAGCCTGGACACCACGCCGCAGAGGATGTCCCGGCAAGGCTCCCAGACGCACCCCCACCACCAGCACGCCGCCCCCCACCACCCGCACACCACCCATCCGCCACCGCCTCCACACCTTCACCCTCACCCGGGGGAGCAGCAGGCCGGAGGCGATGACGCCTACCCTCCTCACCCTCCTCTACCTCACCCCGCATCGTCGTTGTCGTCCTCCTCGGCGGCCAAGCCCCCCACAGGCCACGCCCCCTCGCCACAGAGGGTGCTCACGTCCACCCCGACCGGGGGCTACGCCAAGAAGGTGGGGCGGAGACTGAACATCCAACTGAAGAAGGGTGAGTTGTGTTGTCTACAGATAACGGCACGTTGAATTAATGCCCTGGCCTAGTTTTTGGGGGGATTTTTGCCTTTATTGATATATATACAGTAGGTTCAGGTTGACAGGAAACGGGGAGAGAGACATGGGGGGAAGACACGCAGCAAAGGTCATCGGGATCGGGACTCGACCCCGCGACACACGCTAGGCCGGCCCGGGCCATACCCTGGCCTACTTGATCATAAGTAGCAGATCCACAAGTTCGAAACGCGGCACATATCGACACGTTTTGAGCTTGTAGATCTGCTACTTTTTCTATTTTCCTCCTGAAACGTAACAGTTTTGGACATATGAGGTTTCCACCCGACAGAGGCGATATGCTAAGGTGAAGAAGCCCCAAAACGAATACACAGTCATAATCCTGGGCATTTCAGACGTCCATATACGTAACATATTTTCTAACTTTTTTGACAATGTGGTATACTGTAACTGCTTTATGTCTATGAAACGCATCTGTGATATTTTTTTTGTTTTCACTAAAAGTTGTTTGGTTTTAAGTGGTCCACACACCTACCTGTAATGGAACGGATTGTTTTGTGGCCATATTAGCATATCCCTGTGTGCCATCAACTGTAATCTGTACTTAGATGGCTCTTCACGTCTGTATCGAACCAACGAAGAGGTTGGACCAAAACAATATAATCGTTTGAAATATCCTAGGCCAACTTATCTAATGGTACTTGATGGCTCTCTAAAACACGGTCCTATGATGTGAGCCATTTTCAGTGTCTGTTGAATAAACAAGCGATTGCTCAACTCAGATGCAGTCATAGGGGACTTCAGAAATGGAACAATTTGTTCACACATGGAAGCGGCACAAACAAAACCTCGACCTCGCTTCTCGCCCCCAGGGCGTCTTACTGGTATTAAATTGATTTAAATTGCCACCAGTTTGTATTGATAAATATATATATATCGATATACATATATTATATATCACTGATCTACGAGGCTCCAAGTGCAAAGTTGTCTTCACACCTGCTCAATGGTGAGAGGTCCACTGGTATGCATGGGTTCAAGTTCTCAGTCACCACGACTGATTTCAGTCATTTGGATGCCATAGGCATAGAATATGCATGTCTTCTATGGAAACAATTCATGCACCGACAATAGCTAATCTACAAGCTCACAATGTATTGCAGTGCATTAAGTATTTTAAGATAATAAAAAGAAAACATAAGGTAATAGCCTCAATCTGGAATATTATCAACTGGTTAGTTGTATGTAGAACAGCAAGAAAATAAGTCTAGAACACTATTACTAAAAAGTAATTTTACCTAATTGTTCAGGAAACGCAGCGCTAGTGTATGTGTGTGTGTATGTGCATGTGTGTGTGTGGGGGGTAGTTATTTCACGCTGTTTTCACAAATCGCAGATTAGAACTTGGCCTAACAATAATGTTCAGCCTTGAGACCATGTGTGACATGAGAGTGAGACTCTGTTTGGGGGGAAACTAGGAAAGACACTGTCGCTGACTCTGCGCCAGGGAGAAGGTGTGTGTGTGTGTGTGTGGTGGGGGTGTTGTAGCTGTTGACTGACAGCTGGCGCAGTCGGCTGCGGTCCCCTGCCAGCGGGACGCCAGGTGTTTCTGCCACGTCCGTGGGCCAGAGAGACAGTTGCTAAGCAGCACACCGGTCCCCGTGTTCTGTCAAATGCCAAGTCGTGGCCCGACAGGGGCTGCACCATATGCCCAGTGAAGTTGCGATCCCAAATACCTTCCTCTCGCTTTCTCTCTCAGGGGGCCTGGAATCAAGCCAGAAAAATACACCTTGAGAAAAAACAAAAAAAAGTGTTTGTTGCATATTCCAATCTGGATGTTTGCCGTCTTGTGTTCAGCTTCTCACCGAGTGTACCAGATCCAGAGCTCTGTCATACATAGTCAAGTCCATTTTTATTCATGAAGCACATTTAAAAACAACCAAAGGGTGACCAAATTGCTGCATAGTATGAAAAATGAAATGCACAAAACATAAAAATACAGAGCAAAAATTTAATAAAAAACATCATTAAAAAATAAAAGTGGCCAACCATTTCTCCATGAAGGCAGGAGCATTTTAAAATGCCAGGGAGAACAGTTGTGTTTTTAAAGTTGGATTTTTAAATGTCCACGGTGCAGACTTAACAGATAAGGTAGGCTTAACATATATGTTCACCGTACATACATACAGTATAAATAATGGTAAACTGTGAATGAAATCACTCCAATGCTATGTCATGATGCACTGATAAACAATGGGTCCCAGACAGGGCTTTTGGAACATCAGCTGTCATCCCAATCCAAGATGCAATGTTTACCTCCTTCCACATTGTGTCGTGTGCTTGGATCAGCCTCTCTCCAGGATTAAAGGCCCATTCCCACAAGGCCGCTTGGATCCGTCCATCCTTTGTCTCAAGTGCAGACTTAAGCCTGCCGCTCGGAGCACAGATTAACCCATTTTGGGCGGGAACCCCTTTTGGTGTTTCAAGCGTTCTGTTATACTTTAGCTATTGAAAAATAGCAGATCTACAAGCTCATAGCGCGCCACCGAGTGGCGCGCTATGAGCGCATCGTAAAAATGCGGCACAAATCTTTGAATAGGTATATATTCTTTCAGAGCGAACGTTTTTTTTATTTCGACGTCAGGCCTAAATGGGTTAAGCCCTCGCTTGTTGTTTATGAGCCGGGAATCAACCCCCCCCCCCCCCCCCCTAACAAATCCCGCTGGGTCTCGCAAATCAATCACAGAGGTTCTGTCTACGCTGGAAATTGCTTAGGTATGTCTTAATCAAGCTAATGGGAGTTTTAAAGATCCTCCCCATTTAAAGCCTGGAATGCTGTGGGCTATTTACTGGCGAGTATAACACCACTACTCTCCTCTGCTGGTGGGAAGTTGATTGGCTCGTCAATGCAGAGGGGGATTAAATAAAGGATGTGAAAGAAAGCACAGTGCTTGGGCTTTGCTTCCATTAGCAACC
>NC_136800.1:31276780-31489280 GCF_951216825.1 Electrona antarctica
ACCAAGAATTATGGCACTGGACTGGCGTTAATTTCTCCTCCCCTCTTCTGCAAAATGAACCCCCCCCAACGGTCACTGGGGAGGCCATTAGTTGAACCTGCAGCCATTTGCTGGCGTGCCCAGTCCATCAAACAGCTGATTGGTGACAATTATCACGGCCGAGCTAAACGGCCCAGGCCATTGGCTGGCCTCTCTTTCCGCAGGGCGAAATCAGACAAGGGGGAAGACTGATCAATACTCATCTTTAGATTAGAGTGTTGCTTTCATTGGCGCTGACACTGCCTAGATGGTAGTTAGGCTGTAGGATTTAGTTGTTCTGCCAGCGTTAAAGATGGGGGACAGGTTTAAATGGGACTCAGGGGACTTTGCTACTGAATGTCTTATTCTTTTTTCCCCCGGCTAATTCCCATCGTGGTCGCCACAGCGGATCACCAGTTTCCATCTGGTTGTGTTTTCTGTGTCTTCCTCTGTGACTCCATCCACCTGCATGTGTTCTCTCACCACATCCATATAAACCTCCTCTTCAGCATCCTTCTCACAAATGTACACCTCAATGAGGGACGAGGATTCACATGTAAAACCTTGCCTCTCTCTTGTTGTATCCCCAAACCTTCTAACCTGGGCTGATCCTCTAATGGAGTCCTTTCTGATCCTTGTCAATTGAGAATCGTAGCATCCTCAATTCTGCCACCTCCAGTTGGAAACTTTAAAGGGATCGTGACATTAAAAAAAAAGGTTTTTGTAATTTTTTTTTTTTTTTATGGTTTCTGAGCTCAATTGCACCCCAAAAAACCTCAACTTTAATAACATTCAGTAGATTTTCTGTGGTCTGGAATTTTCTGGCTCAAACAAGTGCTCTGATTTGCCTGTGGACTGTGAAGTAAGAGTCCACAAATCGCCATATATGACATAGGAATTTGCCAGCCTGTTTGCCTGTTTTCATTGCAGCTCAAAAGGCCTCAGAACACACAGAGAAAACACCAGACCACATAAAATCCACTGAATGTTCAAAGTTCAGGTTGTGTGGGTGTAATTGTGGTCATAAAACCTGAAATAAAAATAAATAAATAAATTAATTAATGTCATTAAACCTTTAAGATAATTTAGTCTTCGTTGGAGATGGTTGTGCAGGTCTGCGCTGCATTTCATAAAGCAAATGTGAGCTTGTAGATCAGCAATTTGTGGTGTAGAAACTTTGTGTACCTGGTGTAGATTGGGGAAAAAAAGAGTACCAAGTACAAAGCTTACCCCTGTCACGTTTAACAAGTATAGCAGGTTTAAGTGCTTAAAACAAATTATCCATTTGTACACTCTTAGAGTTACATTCATTTTAATGCTGTCCTACAATTTAACATGTTACGATGTAATGTACTTTTACTTTATTTGTTTATTTACAGAACATATTCATGAACACAGTGACAAGTGCATGCACTAGATGTAGAATGCAGTGTAGAAAGAAAAATACCTTTAGTTACTCCACTGCGCCCTCTACAGATATTGCCAAGAGAAAATCCCATTGACTAGATTGTTCCTTCCGGTGAAAGAATTTAATTTTCTTGCCAAAAAGTGCATTTTATACGTGTGGTGGGGGGCTCACAGTACGTCCACCGGGGGAAAGTAAAAAAACGTCTTTGTATTGGTGAGTAGAGAAATCGTTGTTTGTATTTTTGCAGAAGTCGAGAGGCTGTGCTGCATGTCATGCAGCGGCACGTTAATGGAGAGTCCCATAGTCCTAATGCAACGACATTAGGGCTATGACCATAGATCACGTTAATGGAGAGTCCCATAGTCCTAATGCAACGACATTAGGGCTATGACCATAGATCACGTTAATGGAGAGTCCCATAGTCCTAATGCAACGACATTAGGGCTATGACCATAGATCACGTTAATGGAGAGTCCCATAGTCCTAATGCAACGACATTAGGGCTATGACCATAGATCACGTTAATGGAGAGTCCCATAGTCCTAATGCAACGACATTAGGGCTATGGACCAGAGCTAATGGAGAGTCCCATAGTCCTAATGCAACGACATTAGGGCTATGGACCAGAGCTAATGGAGAGTCCCATAGTCCTAATGCAACGACATTAGGGCTATGGACCAGAGCTAATGGAGAGTCCCATAGTCCTAATGCAACGACATTAGGGCTATGGACCAGAGCTAATGGAGAGTCCCATAGTCCTAATGCAACGACATTAGGGCTATGACGTTAATGGAGAGTCCCATAGTCCTAATGCAACGACATTAGGGCTATGACCATAGATCACGTTAATGGAGAGTCCCATAGTCCTAATGCAACGACATTAGGGCTATGACCATAGATCACGTTAATGGAGAGTCCCATAGTCCTAATGCAACGACATTAGGGCTATGACCATAGATCACGTTAATGGAGAGTCCCATAGTCCTAATGCAACGACATTAGGGCTATGACCATAGATCACGTTAATGGAGAGTCCCATAGTCCTAATGCAACGACATTAGGGCTATGGACCAGAGCTAATGGAGAGTCCCATAGTCCTAATGCAACGACATTAGGGCTATGGACCAGAGCTAATGGAGAGTCCCATAGTCCTAATGCAACGACATTAGGGCTATGGACCAGAGCTAATGGAGAGTCCCATAGTCCTAATGCAACGACATTAGGGCTATGGACCAGAGCTAATGGAGAGTCCCATAGTCCTAATGCAACGACATTAGGGCTATGACGTTAATGGAGAGTCCCATAGTCCTAATGCAACGACATTAGGGCTATGACGTTAATGGAGAGTCCCATAGTCCTAATGCAACTACACGTTAATGGAGAGTCCCATAGTCCTAATGCAACTACACGTTAATGGAGAGTCCCATAGTCCTAATGCAACTACATTAGGGATATGGACCAGACCTAATGGAGAGTCCCATAGTCCTAATGCAACGACATTAGGGCTATGACCATAGATCACGTTAATGGAGAGTCCCATAGTCCTAATGCAACTACATTAGGGCTATGGACCAGACCTAATGGAGAGTCCCATAGTCCTAATGCAACGACATTAGGGCTATGGACCAGAGCTAATGGAGAGTCCCATAGTCCTAATGCAACTACAGTTGGAGGCCATCGATATTGTCCTTTTCTTTTTGCTGAGGTTTGCGTGATCTACGCAAAAGGACAGTTAACCCATTTTGGGCGGGAACCCCTTTTGGTGTTTTAAACATTATGTTATAATTTAGCTATTGAAAAATAGCAGATCTACAAGCTCATAGCGCGCCACCGAGTGGCGCGCTACGAGCTTGTAGGTCTGCTATTTTTGAAAAATCGTGAACATTTAGAAGGATTTTTTCAGGATTTAGAAGGATTTTTAAAAGTTTTGAGGTCAGGCCTAAATGGGTCAAATGATAAGGGACAATATCGGTGGCACCCAACTGTACATTAGGGCTATGACCATAGATCAGACTGTGGCACATTTGACCTCCAGCGACAGGGGAATCTGAACCATTATCTCATCATAATACCATTTTGATGTGGTGTTAGTTCACGGTGTCATCTGAGGCAGAGCAGAGACTTAAGTAGATTTGTCATCAGAACATGTTCTTCATCACATATGGTTTTTCAACTGTGCGTCCATTACTCACAACCTTCGATCCATCCATCGATTCCATTACTCAACCCCACACTATACTGTACCACATGCATTGTAATGCACAGTCTATGTGGTACAGTAGGACTGTGCATTAAAATGCACAGTCCTACTGTCTTCAAGAGTGCTGTGCTTTTGACTGATTCTTTTTGTTCTTTATTCTTCTGTTTCCTTGTCTCTTCCAGAATGCTGAGCCCCAGACGCAGTCCTCCAGAGATTTGGTAAGAATATACATTGATAATGATATGTAACGGCTTGCTATCCAACCAGCTGACCCCGCCCAGCCTGCTCATTGTGTAATGAATGGCTAAATGTAAAGCGTTATACCATGTTTTGTTTGCGTGCTAGAAGCTACCGCGTTAGCTCTCCATGCTAGAAGCTAGAAGAGCCCTCTAGCCTGCAGCCCCTCCCCTGCATCTGTCTCGATGTATAATTTAGTACCTGATGTATGCTGAAATACGCTATGTTTTATTATGACACGTGTGTGCGTGCGTGTGTTTGTGTGCACGTGTGTGCGTGAGGGTCATGTGGGTTGATCCCAAGATAATGGACTCGCCACTATACATTTCATGGTCACATTTTGTCTGTGTAGAAGCTATAGTGTCCAGACATCTTTACTGGTTCTTATTTATGACTCCATCTGCAATACAGGGCCACTTGTAATACACAGTACAGTGCATTTTAATACACACTCTGCAATATACAGTACAATATAATACACACTCCATGAACGTGTGTGCGTGTGCACGTGTGTGTGTGCTGATCACAAATGAACATCATTAATCTGAGTGTCATACAGAATACAGTCATGTGAGAGATATTAGCGGCTACGCTAAAGCATTACCTGCAGTAATGGCGTCTTTAGTGAGAGTGTTATCAGCAGGCGTGGACAGTAAACCATGTACATTTACTTGAGTACTGTACTTGAGTATTTGTATTTCTTTGATACAGCACATATTGTACTGTACGTTTGACAGCTACTTTTCTATGTAGGGGAAACGTAGTATTATGAATGCACCACTTAAGCCCCAATTCAAATAGTGAAAATAGAAGCTGTGTGTGTTTTATTTCGGAATGATTCTTTGGAAAATGTCAAAATTTCAACACAGCAATGCTTTGATAAAAAAATGCATGTTGTAATTTGTATTTGTTAAAGCATTGCATTAAAGCATTATGTTTATATATATTTATTCCAGTACTCTTAACTCAAGTACAAATCTGTGGAGTATATTTTGACCAGGACTATCTATACTTTTGCCTCAAGTACTGGGGGTTGAGTACTTTGTCCATCACTGAAGTGCAGTAATGGTGTCTCGGTGAGAGTGTCAGAGATCGTCGCCTTGAAGAGCGCTCCTCTCCCATCCACCACACAGTCACACACTGCCTCCTCTCCTCTCCTATCCACCACACAGTCACACGCTGCCTCCTCTCCTCTCCCATCCACCACACAGTCACACACTGCCTCCTCTCCTCTCCCATCCACCACACAGTCACACACTGCCTCCTCTCCTCTCCCATCCACCACACAGTCACACACTGCCTCCTCTCCTCTCCCATCCACCACACAGTCACACACTGCCTCCTCTCCTCTCCCATCCACCACACAGTCACACACTGCCTCCTCTCCTCTCCCATCCACCACACAGTCACACACTGCCTCCTCTCCTCTCCCATCCACCACACAGTCACACACTGCCTCCTCTCCTCTCCCATCCACCACACAGTCACACACTGCCTCCTCTCCTCTCCCATCCACCACATATAGTCACACACTGCCTCCTCTCCTCTCCCATCCACCACATATAGTCACACACTGCCTCCTCTCCTCTCCCATCCACCACATACAGTCACACACTGCCTCCTCTCCTCTCCCATCCACCACATATAGTCACACACTGCCCCCTAAACACCTGTTGAAAGCACATTCCTCTTTACTACGGATATTAAAAGACCATTTCCATCTGCATAACGTCCCATTTACATAACTAACTCTCCTCGTAATTCCAAACGACCGAGGGCCGGTGTTTAAAACAGAGTCTTCTTTGCACGAGCACGCACGCGTGTATTTTAAAACTTTGCGTCGCATCTGGCCAACTATGGGTAATTGGTTCCGTTATCCGTTATCCGCGGCGCGTTAGAAGCGTAATTGGCCAGTTAATTTGACTGGCGGCCGTACCTGGCAGCTGTGCGGACAATCCGTCCTGTCCCAGCTTCAGCAGGCGGCGAGGAGAACGACCTGAGATTTAGCACGCCGACCACAGCTGGCATATCTCACCGGCACACTGTATATATATACACACTCAAACAATAGACTGACGATACACATGACGGCGGGCGCACGCGCGCGCGCGCGCACACACACACACACACACACACACACACACACACACACACACACACACACACACACACACACAGAGGGACAGGCAATACACACTAAATATACCCCTCCTGAGGTAAGAGATGCCAACTGACAGTTGGCTAATTGCTGTTGGGTTAACGGCTTTGTTTGTAAGAATGAGACATTTAGCTGGCGCTCAAATCCAGTGTGTCATGCAATGCAACGGAACTGAATAATAATGTTACATTCCTACAGCATGACGGTAATGCACAGTGCCAAGTCGATGACTAAATAGCACCAAGCATGACATCGTCAACAAGCATCAAGGAAAGGAATATTATTATTATAACGTTTTTAAATGGGGGTTTTTTTGCGGCTTTCGCCTTTATTTTATATTTTTTTATAGAGGGACAGACAGTAGGCTGACAGGAATGGGATGGGGGAGAGAGATGGGGGAGTGACATGCAGTAAAGGCCGTCGGGATCGGGAGTCGAACCCGCGGCACACTACCAGACTTGGGCTACCGGCCAAGGTGCCTGGACCGCTGAGCCACGGCCCAGGCCATTATAATGTTTTTATATAAATGAACCTCCAGGCCTACAGTATTTCATACTACATCGTTTGACAGTATCACACAAAAGCAGTGAAGTGACATAGTGAAGATTGCTTGAACATTCTTTCCTATAATGAATGGCATGCCCAAAATAGAGACACCAGGTTGAAAGTGGTTATGTCCGTCTGTGGGTTTTATAAATATTTAACCAATGAAAAGTATTAACAAGTGCTTGTGACTTAATACAACTATACAACATTGTATCCATTGAAACAAGTTATTTTTTCCTGAAAAGTAATACTTTTACGGTATGTGTATATCACATTAATGTCAGTAAAGCATTAGGAATTCAAGTGAGTTGAAATAAGAGCAAGTGAGTGAGAAAACAAAACGGTGGGAAGTTCATCAAAGTTCTGCACTTGAAATCCACATGGAACTGCATTCACTGGTACAGTGCATTACTGGTACAGTGCATTACTGGTACAGTGCATTACTGGTACAGTGCATTACTGGTACAGTGCTGATGCCCAGAAAGACCAACGCCACCCCACAACTTTTGGTGAATTGTCGGCCTAATTGTTTTTTTGAGAATAAGATGAATGCTCCCCCTTGACAGGAAACCCGCCTTGCTGATGCATTCTTTTTCTCACACAGTAAAACTTAATTTAACTCTCTCTTTCTCAGCTTCTAATCTTTTAGAGGCAGAGAGAGATACATACTCTTTGGTGTGTGTCTCTTTCCTTCAGTCTCCCACCCCCCCTCTCTCTCTGCTCTAATCTTTTAGAGTAGGCAGAGGAGATATACACTATTCGTTGAGTATCCATCTCTCCATCCTCACCTCTCAGTCTTGATTGTGTTTTCCAACTCAGTTCCCCACTCTCTTTCTTTGCCTCTCTCTCCCGCCTGTTTTTCACTGTCTATCTTTCCATTGGCAGCACTCTCTCTTAATCTCTCTCTCTCTCTCTCTCTCTCTCTCTCCCCTGTGATCTTTCCTGCGTCCCTGGAGTCCCCTCCCCTCTTCAAATGAATGTATTTCTACGCTCCTTTCCCGACATATCAACCCTCCATAATGGCTTCAATGCTTTTCAGATCTTATCTATACGCCTCATTCTAAACGAACTCCTCGGCAGCCGACAACAGCAGTAACAACAACAGCAGTAACAACAACAGCAGCAGCAACAGCAATATACAGAAGAGTATACAGTTGTTGAGGATTTTCATTTAGATGGAGGCGGAGAACGAGCGTCTTTGCAGAATCACTTTGATTGCAAGTACAGTCAATGTACAGAAAATGGACGTGGTAACTTTCTTATGAGAAGTGCAATTAAAAACATATTAGTATATAATACCATTATAAATATAAAACCATTAAATGGTTGCTGCGTAGGGCAACCACATTTTGGTAGCCCTACGCATGATATGTTTGTGCTTGTCCTAATGTTGGTGCTAAATAACAGTTAAACTCACTGCCAGACCGGGCAGGGAGGAGGTGTCGTTTCAGCTCTGAGCAGATCCACACGGGCACGCATGCAACTCGAGGACACACGCACGGGCGCTCGTTATTAATTGAGAAAATTATTATGAGGATCGGCTTGGCACATTTTGGTGCCCTCCTTGGTGTGTTGCCCTACGCACAGTGGGTACTGTGTGCTTGTGCACTGTTTGTATGCCTGACTTGAAAGAGTTCATGGTTCTCCATGCAGTATGGGTAAACAGCCACACACACAGAGGGATTCCAGGAACGAATCACTCCGAAACGCAGCATATTCGATCAACTTGTTACGGTTTCGGTACCCAGCATTGACAAGGCTATTGCACGGGTGAAATTGGCTCTGTGGCTGTTGAAGTCCTTCCAGTATGTTATATGTACAATATGTATGGACACAGAGCTGAGGCTGTCAATGCCTGTCAGTGAACCACTTGAGCCCTCTATACATCCTTGTACGACGAACAGCGTCTGTGTGGAAGAATAGTTTTCACTATTTGTCTGACTATAATGACATGCCCAAAATGGGGACGCCAGGTTGAACGTGGTTAGAATGTTGGAATGGGACTGTGTTGAAGTATGGATTCATGGGCCTTAATGGAGAACAGCAGTGCGACGTTTCTCTCTTCATTACCGCTGATGGCTTCGTTCGCATCACTTTCTCGTTCCCCGCGCTTCACAGCACTTTGGTAACTTTTCTCATGAGAAGTGCAATGAAAGAAACTCATGGGGGAGGAAAATCGCTCCGAGTTGAAATTGGCAAATCAACATTTATTTTTCTGCTAGACAGTGCAGTGGAGGAAGACAGGACATTGAGGCGATTAAATGTGACAATGGTAATGAAGCAGATTTGCACACACACGCCGTCGCAACTAGGTCTGTTGCAACTGGTGTTACACCACCACTCAGCACGTTTGGGGGTTCAGTGACAAACACAATGTTTAAAAGTCAACTCAGGGCAGCTGTAGAGCTGTATTATATAGAGGCTGTTTGTTTGGTAATCAGAAGGTTGCCGGTTTGGCCCCCATGCCAGCCAGTCTAGGTGCTGAAGTGTCCCTGAGCAAGATGCTGTTCCCCGGGCACCCTATTCATGGCACCTCCTCCCTGCTCCTAATAGTTAGGATGGGTTAAATGGTCACATTTCACCTATGTGCAAATGTACAATAACGAATATCCCAAAACAACTAAACTATTATTATTAGTGGTATAGTAGTAGTAGTTGCGACCGTAGGTCACATTTACTATGAAAACCTGCATCTCCCGTCCGTTAGTTAGTTAGTCACCCCACGCCTATTATATGGTCAGGCCTTGTGACATCACGCCTCCATATATGGTCAGGCCTCGTGACAACACACCTCCATATATGGTCATGCCTTGTGACAACACGCCTCCATATATGGTTAGGCCTCGTGACATCACACCTCCATATAATGGTCAGGCCTTGTGACATCACACCTCCATATATGGTCACGCCTCGTGACATCACGCCTCCATTTATGGTCAGGCCTCGTGACATCACGCCTCCATATATGGTCAGGCCTTGTGACATCACACCTCCATATATGGTCATGCCTCGTGACATCACGCCTCCATATATGGTCATGCCTCGTGACATCACGCCTCCTGACATCACGCCTCGTGACACGTCACGCCACCATAAATGGCCATCATCATAAATGGCCATCTCCATATATGACCTCAAACCCTTAGATCTCCATATATGGAGCTGACCTGTTCTGACATTCCATATATTGATCCTCCCCACCCGTCCTTCCTGTCCTTCCTGTTCTGACATTCCATAGCGTTGCTGTCGGGACTACCTAACTCCTTTCTTGAGGTTTTTGATTTTTGTTTTGCATAAATCAGTGCTATTGAACACCCTTTACGTCTGTGTGTTGTTTGGAAAATATTGAACTCCATTTGACCCTCAAACTGCTAAACCACTCCACCACCTCTCCCCGTTTCATGGAACTAATTGACAATATATAATCTGTCACAACACTAACTTTGATGATGCAGTATTGCTTTGTTTTAAAAATATAAGGTTTCTTCATTTCCTGAAAAAATGAAAAAAAAAACATTTTGGAGTTAGGTGGGTTCTTCCCGACAGCAGAGATATGTTGATCTGTCCTCATCAAACCCTGTACACTCAAGACACGCTCCAAATGGCCAGTACAGAATTCATTCCATATGTTGATCTGACCCCCCATGCCAAAGCACCAGCGCTCGGCCAGCAGTCTGCCGTCACCCAGGCGGATGCGTGCACACGACCTCGCCCATTAAGCGAGGTCACTTCTCGCCCTCAGGGCGTCTTACTGGTAGTAGACTAGTATTATCACATCGTGCATATATCGCCTGTCTTTCATACAAGTGCATAAAAGCCTACAGTGGCAGAGGTGTCACCTTGTCTGTACTGTGTCTGTTTGTTTACACTGTTCTTATGTAGCAGGTTTGATGCCTGTTGGCCTGGTGCTAAGGTATGACTCAGCAAATATGGAGCAGCCTTTAGGGTCTGAGACAACCGCAGTGTCACATGAGTAATGACCCACTTTGTACAGTCTGGGTGATGAAGACAGCCCAAACAAAGAGGGGTTTCAGAGGGTTTTTTAGTAGCAAAAGTCAGACTAGGAGGACATTCAAGACAATATTCACATCGTGTACAAGTGGGAAAATGACATTTTCAAGGCTTTCGGCCAGCATCTTAAGGGGTAAAAATGTGAGACACAAACATAATATGGAGCTGCTGCACTGGCTTTAGGGGGAGAAGCATTGTGCAGTCTGCAAGTTCCGGAAACGACCTTGATGGAAAATTCCGACAGCTCCATTTCTCTCAATGACTTGGTTGGTTTCCAGTGGAGGAGTAAATAATGCAACAGGCTGGAAGGAAGAGAACTCCACACGGTTCAACTTCCCTCCATTACTTGGTTTCCGGTTAGACGCCCCTCGGAGCGCAACGTCGGCAGGCTGCACTTTATCAAACAATTATGAGCATGCTGTTGGGAGCTGCGCAATATCTTTAACTGTAAACTTTGACCACTTAATTTCGCATCCAATCAGAAGACGGCCTGTTTGTGGCCAGAGAGCCCCATTGGATGATTGAGCTGATTGCTGCATAACGTTATTGGCTTGCATGAGGGAAAGGGGAAAATGCAGTAAAGGCAAAATGCTGACCGTTTGGGTGGTCAATTGAGCGATGCATCGTCTGACCAATGACCTGTGGAAACAAGCACATCGCTTTTCTCTCCCCCTCCCTCTCTCTCTCGCACTATCTCTCTTCTTCCAATGTTTTTTTTTAATTGTTTGTCACTTTATTACCCATGCAGGCTCTCTCTCAATCTCTCTCTCACTCTCTATATCTCTCTCAAGCATACACGCACGGCGCACGCACACACACTTTGAGCCGTTGAATCTGCTTCCCTCCACCTGCGCTGCACAATAGAGTGTTGATCAAAAGGCATCCGTCTTTACATCCCCCTGCCTGATGGTTCCATAATGGACCCATAACATGAACATTCTGTTCCATTGTTTATGCCATTAGTCACACAGCTTCATGGAAAATTACCGCAAACGCTATATTGAAAAGCCATCAGCGTGCAGCACTAACGCTGCAGCGATGCGTTGACAAGATACTATCTATCACACGCGCTGTTTCCTTTTCCACTCACGTTCCCCGTGATCTGATGAAATGCTGTTCTGTTATTAATGGCGCACGATGATGTAGCTTTTGTTGGGTAGCATGACGGAGCGCGTTAGCATAGCGTAACCTGACATTGTCACTGCCTTGATACGCTGTGCCTTATTGTATTAGTGAAGTGTAACCTAACATCGTTAATCGTCTGACCCGGTGGGGCCACGGCATTAGCATACAGTGCAACATAACATTTTCAGGACATCATACACAGCATAGCAATTGCATTAGCATAGCGCAACACACCCATTATCTGTGTAACTTTGCATAACAATGCCAAAACACCTACGCGTCGCTATCCGTTGCGTAATAGCGCCCCGGCGTGATTAGCATGGAATAAGAGCAAAAGCATTAGTCATGTTGCAAAATAGCAGCGCATCATTAGCATAGCAATGATAGCCTAGCCGGGGTGATTAATTGCTGCACCTTTGTGCCAGCAGGCGCACTGCTATTTCTGTAGCGGTCGGGTGGCCTGTGGTGAAGCCAGGCACTGGGAGGCCGCTGACACATACAAGTCAATCAGCGGGGGCCACTGTAGCGGGGAACAGGCTCTTTGGCTTAATTAAAGGGATGTTTCAAGCTGCCACCTGTGTGTGTGTGTGTGTGTGTGTGTGTGTGTTCGTGCACACGCATACATTACAGACATGTGTATACGTATACTGCAGGTACACTCGACCCTGCACACACGGACAGTGGGCAGTGGGCACTCAATTCAATTCAAAGGGGCTTTATTGGCATGAGAAAACATACGTTTCCATTGCCAAAGCAACAGTTGAAAATGGAATAAACATTCACTGCACAGACACTGTCACACAGAGCATACTGTGTGTGTGTGTGTGTGTGTGTGTGTGTGTGTGTGTGTGTGTGTGTGTGTGTGTGTGTGTGTGTGTGTGTGTGTGTGTGTGTGTGTGTGTGTGTGTGTGTGTGTGTGTGTGTGTGTGTGTGTGTGTGTGTGTGTGTGTGTGTGTGTGTGTGTGTGTGTGTGTGTGTGTGTGTACACATACATACAGTACGCACGCACACTTTGAGCCGTTGAATCTGCTTCCCTCCACCTGCACTGCACAAATGTGTGCGTGTGTATGTGCCGAACACACATGAAGCCTCTCCCACAGTCTGTCTCAGACCACAGTATCTAAGTGATTGGGAGCATCTGTTGGTGTAATTGGCCAGTTGTAAAAAGACAGAGCACACAGACCCTAACTGTGAGGATGGAGAGCGAGAGTAGGAGGGAGTTAATCCGTGGAAGATTTGCACAGGTTTTCTCTGCTGAATGTTCATGTAAAGCTGCATGCGTGCATGTGCACAGTGCATGTAGCCTACGTTGTGTGTGTGTGCACAGTGCATGTAGCCTACGTTGTGTGTGCACAGTGCATGTAGCCTACGTTGTGTGTGTGTGTGTGTGTGTGCACGGTGCATGTAGCCTACGTCATGTGTCTCGGGGTTCAATTTGTGTTTGTGCACGCGATTGCAGACCATGTATGTACACATGTCGTTGTCATGTGGAAAACTCGTACAGTATGTCCGAATACATTTCATTGGATACATAAAACCCACAGAGGGATATACCGGTAACCACTTTAAAAAAATCAATAGCCGATCTACAAGCTCACAACGGTGCGTTGTGAGCTTGTAAATTGGCTATTTTGTGCAACTTTTGTGTGACACTAGTTTATAGCATGACGAAGTAGGTCATTAATTTCGGAATTTGAAATATGGAGATACAAGGTTTCTGTCCGACAGCAACGATTTATATACTGTACCTGCAGGCATACACGCACGCACGTGCACACACACACACACACACACACACACCTTACCACGCGGCCCATGCGATGGCAGTCTCTGTGCCCTGAGCTCCCTTCTGTCCCACAGGTGTTTGATATTCATGGTTTATCCACATGGAGCCTCAGCCAGATGCTGTAGAAAGAGACAGACAGAGAGAGAGAGAGAGAGAGGGAGGGAGAAGGATGGAGAGAGAGGGGGATGAAAAGAGAAGGGAGGTAGAGGTGGGATATCGAGAGAAAGAGGGAGTGAATGAGCATAGTAAGCTGATGGATAGGGAGAGAGAGGGAGAGAGAGCTACAGTAGGCTGCCAACAATGCTCTCCACGCCTGAGTTCTCTTCAGCAATTACACCCCTCACTGCCTCCTCTCCACACCTCTCTCTCTCTCTCTCTCTCTCTCTCTCTCTCCCCATGTCTTTTATCTCTCTCTCTCCCCATGTCTTCTCTCTCTCTCTCTCTCCCCATGTCTTCTCTCTCTCTCTCTCTCTCTCTCTCCCCATGTCTTCTCTCTCTCTCTCTCTCTCTCCCCATGTCTCCTATCTCTCTCTCTCCCCATGTCTTCTCTCTCTCTCTCTCCCCATGTCTTCTCTCTCTCTCTCTCTCCCCATGTCTTCTCTCTCTCTCTCCATCTCTCCATGTCTCTCCTCCGCACCTCCCTCTCCCTAGCCACACTCCGGGACCGAGAATAGCCGGCGTACAAGCTGACATCGCGCCTCGGACCCGACGCACTGTGAGCTTGTATATGCCGGCTATTCTCGCCGTTCGACACCGCCGCCTGACGAAGTATGACTCTCTGGCTTCTCTCGCTCTCTCTCTCTTTCTCTCTCTCTCTCTCCTCTCCAGCTCTTCTACCCAGTGGTGGACAAAGTACTCAACTGCAGTACTTGAGTATAATTATCGTTTCTATCTGTTTTTTCCCTTTTTTTTATGAATGCTCTACTTGATCGTACTGCAGCGTCACATACAAGTATTAAATGCAAATGGGTGCTCTCCTGATAAAATGTGTCACCTACCTGAACATGTATTTTCTGTTCATTAACTTTTTCGCTGCTATCTACGTTTATAAACGTAGCTAGACTATCGATACCTTCTGGTGCTGTCTACGCGTATGTTCGTAGACAACCGTATACTCCATATGAAAGCAGCGACCGTCCGTTTACCTTTTAGCATTGCTCCGGTTAGTATGGAGAGCCTCCGTCCCCACCAGCTATGGGATCTTTAAATCCAGCTCCATTGAACGTCCATTATAACAGGATTTTCAAAGCGCTGTATCTCAAAAGTTTCGAGCACTGTCCATGGTGAGCCGCCGCTCACCCGACGATCGTAAATCATTTGTGAGTTTGTACCGCATCGCTGAGCAAATGTAACTGGTTGTAAAGATAGCTAAGGGGTCTGAGCTAATGCGACTGATCACTGTGCTCATAACAAAAGCCCCCACCTTCCTGAATAACCCGGAAAGGACCCTTATAGGCCTTTCAGTCTGTCACAGTGTTCAGATCAGTCACAATGAAAATAGTATTATATTATAGTATATTTGATATAACATTTTCACTAGTCTATACAGTATACATAGGAAATGTAGATGCTTCTTGCACGCGTGTCTGTCTGTCTGTCTGTCTGTCTGTCTGTCTGTCTGTCTGTTTGTCTGTCTGTCTGTCTGTCTGTCTGTGCAGTGTGTGTTTGAAACCGCCAACCGCCAAAGGTTGTGAAATACAAAGAGCTGTGAAAGAGAAGTGTATCAGAGAGAGAGAGAGAGATTAGGAGAGAGAAAGACATGTATTAAAAATAAGAAAGGGAGTGAGGGTCAGGAAAGGAGCAGAAAATGAAAGAGAGATTCCTTTTGTATTCCACATGGATTCATCATGCCCTCTCTTCCCTCTCTCTTCCCTCATCCTGTCCTTTTCTCTCTCTCTCTGTCTCTCCCACTTTCTCTACCTCTCTCCTCCTCTCTTTGTCTGTCACCCTGTGTGTGTGTGTGTGTGTGTGTGTGTGTGTGTGTGTGTGTGTGTGTGTGTGTGTGTGTGTGTGTGTGTGTGTGTGTGTGTGTGTGTGTGTGTGTGTGTGTGTGTGTGTGTGTGTGTGTGTGTGTGTGTGTGTGTGTGTGTGTGTGTGTGTGTGTGTGTCACTCTCCCTCCATCTCTCTCTCTCTCCCAGTAAACAAAGGGAGTTAATAACATGCTGACACGGAGCCGAATGATGATTGAATTCATTAGGCGTGCACAATAATTGGCGGGCGTGAGGAGAGGCACACGTGCAAGCGCACGCCGCCGTCTATTCAGAGGACAGCTGTCAAATAACAAGCGGGAGAGAATGGCTTTTCATTGTTGCGTTGAATTAGAGAGAGAGAGAAAGAAAGAGTGAGAGATTGAGAAACACCTGTTGCGTGAGAGTGAGATGGGTAAGAGAAAATGAGAAAGCTAAAAGAGAATCAAAGAGAAGATTGAGGAGGGTTGTATTTGAAAGGAGAGAGTGGAGCACCTGTTGTGTAGCGAGCACAAGAGACAACACTGTGTGCATGTGAAGTGGAGTGGTTGTCTAGCACTGGGGAGTACCATGTGGAGTGTCTGTGTCTATCTGTAAAATTGTGACATGTGACAAGTTTTGCATTGAAATCTGTCTCTTTGCATCTTGCACATACTGGCACATACATGGCTGGTAGAGTGTGAAAACAAATATATAGAACAGATATTTCCATTCCTTGCTGTGTTTCTCGCGCCCTCAATGATACACACGGCTGTGTGTGTGCGTGTGCATGTGTGTGTGCGTGCGCGCGCAATAATCTCGGGCACCACTGGACCGTTCAGTGTGAAACTTGCACATGCACACTTTTCACACTTTCAAAATTGGCCTCATGGTAGCACTACTGTATAACAAGCTTATTCACATTGCACCCCACGACAGACAGCTCTGGGTAAGCCACCAGACCTGCACTTTTCTGGTTTTTAAATGAGCTACATAAATAGTACATTCATTAAAACCTTTATTTTATTTTGAGACCAAGGTCTGTATTTCAGTGGTGCTCTGTATACAGAAAGGAACATTCACAAGAATACGACTTCAATGCGCCAAGTCAACATTACGTCAAGTCACATCAAGATGACTTGACTAGACGATCTGCCGATGCTCGAGTCGTCTAGATTCAAGACTGGTTCTGCACCAATTTGGGAGAAATGCCACAAATACATCGAAGTAATGGCAAATTTGTCCGAGTCTGCCCATATAGCTCTCTCTCTTCTCCCTCCCCTTCTGTGTTTAGCCATGTCTCAATGAATCTATTCAGTGTTTTCTCTCTCTCTCCGTCTCTCCCTTGCTGTGTCAGAAGCTGGAGGAGGATGAGTTGGTGTTGACGCCAGACGGAACCCGGGAGTTCCTGACGTTTGAGATCCCGCTGAGTGACTCGGGCTCGGCGGGCCTGGGGGTCAGCGTCAAGGGCAACCGATCCAAAGAAAACCACGCCGACCTCGGCATCTTTGTCAAGTCCATCATCAACGGAGGAGCCGCCTGCAAGGTAAAAAACCCACTGCGCAGCAAGCAACTGAACGCAGAATACATTTATTTCTTTATTTTAGGGACACTTCATTGGAAATAACAGTAAAATCATCAGTGTTAATTTGTATAAAGTCATTATTTTTCTCTTTTTATCGTATAATGACCAGATTCATTTTTATGAAATTAACCTGAATTATTCTGACTGCAACCTGCGGCGTCTCATGCAGGCAAGGCTCATCCTCATGGCAATTAAAAGTCCTATAAAAAAATATATATTTCTTGTTTAAGGCATCTGTGCTTCATTAGTTGAATGCACTGGAGAGCGAGAGGTCAAAGGTCAAGGGGCTTATGTGGGAGATGGCAGTGCAGTGGAAGGTGCATCACCTCACTGCTGTGGGTGAAGACTCACCCAGACAAGGTCACACAGTGGAAGGTGTATGACCTCACTGCTGTGGGTAAAGACTCACCCAGACGAGGTCACACATCTCTGGGTTGGTTTCACTAATTAGCACACTGTCAGCCGCAGAGGAGGGAGCTAATTAGACAAATTGCCTGGTGGTGGTGCGTTTTGCTTCGAATGACAAACCTGCATCCCAGAGATACGCGATTGGACGCCACTGACCGGCGTGATGTACAGTACAGTCCATCACGTCGCTGTTTTTTTAAACTTTGTTTTTATTTTATTTTTTTATCCACCAAATAATGAATGAACAGAAATCAAATCAAATATAAATAAATGAAAACAAAAACAAAAACATGACAAAAACAAAGACAACAAAAGAAACTCAAAGATAAACAGAAAAACAGCTTGACATAAACTACAACAAAAATTCAAATTAAGTGCAAGGCAAGACAGGAAAGAGCAGGAGACATGACTCACAATATACAGCAGATATGACATTATTTTTTACAGACAAAACAACCACTACACGACACTTTTACAGACCCAACAAGGCAACAACCTCTACACATACTGTACACCGAAACACCCAAATACAATATCACAGAAGTCCATCTAAGTATGAAACTTTCCATTTTGAATTGTTCGCTGCAAATTCTGCTTCTGCATTCTGGGAAAGCCTTGTGGTTCCACAAGTTATCTAAACAGTGAGGAGGACCCATTCATTGTGGCAGGGGTGGGAAGCGATGCCAAAAGGTTTTTTGATGATGTTTGAAGCTTGCTGTTGTCTGAACTAGGCGTACAAACAAAGCTGACGTGGATGTTTCAGACCTCCTTTACACGCCTGTTTAGCAGAAGAACATTTAGAGGAAAAGTAGTTGATGATAGAAACCATGGCGATGGGAGGCCGTGCATACCACATACTGTACAGTATAGGCTCTAATGCAGCCTGACTGTGAGTCGCGGGAATGTTCATTCCACCCCTTTTATGGATGAAATTGAGAACAAGATTGAAATGTTTTCTCTTGGAGTTGGAGCAGCAGTGCAGCTTAAAACGTCCACATGGCTACATCTGTCGGTATGACATGCCTCTGGTTTGACATCATTAGCACGCATTTAGTATTCTTCTTCTTAAATGTTCCATCAGAAGTAATGTGACCCATGTAAGCAAACCAGCAAGTCAGTTTCCTTGTATGCGTATGTTTATCGTACTTAGAAATGAAAAGACAATGGCATGATTATGGGTGCAAAGCATTCAAACCCTTTGCCACAGATTTTGTGCAAATCGTTACTGTCCGGCAGAAACCTTCTATTGTCATATTTAAACTGTTTTTTTTGTAGTTAATGCCCTACTTCATCATACTGTCATCATACTCTCGGGAGTTAAATTAACACTGAGGAATTCACTGTCTATAGTACAGTAACTTATGATTGATTGGACACGAAGGTTACACCATTAGTCTATAAGACACTGTGCTGTTTTTCAAAAGTGTGTGTTGCAAAAATAGTGAAACGGTTGAATCGGTTATTGTCACTATTTTAAAATAATTGTTAAAAAAATGAATGGTTTTGGACATACAGTATGAGGTTTCCACCCGACGACAATGAAATGGTACATTGTGGCTTTGGGCTGTTTCTATTTGGGGTGTTTCTGTACCATGTTATGGCTGTCTGAATATGCAGACTCATAAACCCAGAGGCCTTTTTCTATGATAAAAATAAATAAATGCACACACATTCCTCTAGCCACAGCAGCCTGCCGCGCCGTCTGTTCTCACAGAGGTCCTGCCTGGGTGCGTTTCACGCGGCCCAGCCTGTTGATGACGGTGTGATAATGAAGCTAAAAAGCACACTTCCTTGTTTGGATTAGACCACGGCTGGCTGCTTCTTAAATGAGGGAGGGTTCCATTCATGAGACTATATTGTTAGAATGGAACTATACAGTCTCACGAATCTAACAGTTGGATTGATTTGATTTGTTTTAGTTTGCTTTCCCTAAATTGTGCATTTTGAGAAGACCGGCTTGGTACAATTTGGAAGTTTAAACATGGGGAAACTGTTCCAACATCTTTCAAAAGTATTCTCATTTAGAAATGAGAAATATTCATTACATCTTAACATTCATTGGGCTGCTTTGTGGTTGAGTCCATAAATGTATGAGCTGCTGTTCTCGGGTCAATTTTCTGCCAGAGCTTTGCTTTCTGCGTGTCTGTGCTGTCTCTGTCTGCTGTTTTCTCTCTCAATTCAACAAATGCACCTGGGGTGCAAACCCTACTCACCACAACATCTCTGACTCTGGATTGTGATCTGTCTTGACCTTAAAGACTTTTTCAAAACAAAAAGTTCATCTCTTTGGGACAGCCAATACTTAACATGAACCTCTGCCCCATCTGTTCTCAAGGTATCCTGCTAGCAAATACACAACACAAACAGAGCTGGCTATGACTGCTGGTTTGCAGCACCACATAGCATGTTGTATAGGATATCTTTAACACAGGGTTCTGAAATGTTCACAGTAGCCTTTTGGAGGCAAGGAGTTCCAGAGCCATGTGACCCATAGGTCAAGGTTTCTCAACCTTTTCAGGCTGTGACCTATGAATGTGAAAGTAGCCGAACTACAAGCTCACAGCTGCGAGGTGTTGTGAGCTTGTAGATTGGCTATTTTCACAATGTTTGCCTTTCTTACACAATATTTTACAATTTGGTTTAAAGAAAGTTTTAAAGGTCATTGAATTGTCACTTGTACTTGTACTGATACCCTACACTCTTACACTGTACTGTACAGTATGTTGGTTTGTTTACTGTTGAGTGAGAAAACAATGTTGCACATTAAGCAAATCTGGGGACCTCCCAGAATTATTTGGGGCACTGCCATTGGTGACGCTACGCTAGTATTTCGCAGGGACCTCCAATCCAGCCCTTGATGCTGAGTGCCAAGCTGGGTCCCATTTTTGAGTGGTGCAACCACTCCCTTACGGAGCTGTGTGTGGGTGGGTGGCTGGGTGGGTGGGTGGGTGGGTGGCTGGGTGCGTCTGAGCACGAAAACAGCATGGTTGTTTTTCACCACCTGTGCGCAACCTAACACACACACACAAAAACACACACGCACATATTAACTGTATATATGGAGATTTCGGGGGTGCCAGTACAGTACAGTACAGTACAGTACAGTACAGTAGAGGGACCCTCACATGGTAACTCTGTCTCAACCGTTTCGAATGCGGGATGGCTCGCCGGAATCGGGCCGGCACCCTGGGTGCGTTCCTGTGGGTGCGTCCCCCCCCCCCCCCCCCCCCCCCACACACTCGGAGTTGCACCACTCACTTCACACGGGTGTGATTTTATAGTCTTCTTTGGTATGAACTCAGGCTCGGAATAGAACCCCAAAACTCCCAGGCTCGATCAGGGCAGAAAGAAAGTCTAACCACAAGACTACTGAGCTGGTACTGAGTTCACAGTAGGGTACTGAAAATCCTTCAAGTACATAACATTAAAAAAACAAACATTTTAACAAGGTCACCAGAGCAACACCACCTGTCCATGTATTTGTGTCATTACCTCACTCGCCACCTGTGTGTTCTTGTACAGGACGGCCGGCTTCGGGTGAATGACCAGCTGATTGCGGTCAACGGTGAGTCGCTGTTGGGCAAGACCAACCAGGACGCCATGGAAACGCTGCGCCTGTCCATGTCCACCGAGGGCAACAAGCGAGGCATGATCCAGCTCATCGTGGCCAGGCGTGTGACCAAACGAAATGAGGTAATTGGAGCCAGAGAGAGAGTCAAAACAGAGGATTTTATGAGGTGTAGTTTAAGTGTATAGTGTTTAACGTTGCTGCCGAGCAGATACCTCCATAGTGTTTGTTTTTTTGTTTGTTTTTTGTAAGTTAATGCCCTACTTTGATCAATGTCACACAAAGGCATCAAAAGTAGCAGATGCACAAGCTCGAAACCTGGCGCGCACCAACTCTGGCTGCAATGAATGGCTGATGACAGAGACTAACCCTGCAAGACCCAGATATATTTCTACTTTCAATCTCACAACTACTTTGTACTACTAGGACTTTGTTATCATCCGATAACATCCGAAGCTCCTCTTGAGCTTGTAGATCTGCTACTTTTACTATTTTGACCCCCGGTGTGCGTCTGCTTTTCTGACCTGCAGGTTTTCTATGTGTGAGGGAGATGAGAGTCCTTATCGGAAAATGTACCACTCCTCCGATAATTGACATTACAAGAAATGTGAACTTTCATTATCAAAAGTGTTTTTTGGATGTTTTGGAGATTTTTTTATACCCCATTAAAGATTAAAGTGATATTCTTCATATTTTGTTTTCGGCATGTTGTTTTTTCCTCTACTCTGGTTAAAAAAAAAAGACCTTACATAACACAGGTTGTCTTGAGTTTAGACAGTGGCCTGTTCTGTGTTTTGAATTCACATCAGAAAGATCCTCACACCGCATCCCATTCCCAGAATAAGCTGATAACAGATGTTCCTCTTGAAAGGCAGATCCGCTTCTGTATTGAAGGCATAGAATAAAAGCCAGGCAGGTCACGGTAGTTTACACCCCCACCCCTTCATCTCCGCCTCCCTGTTGCCCTAAAGGCTGCTGGTGGGAAAAAAAATCACCATGACTGTGAACTGAGCCAGACAACTTATTTTCCCCCCATTTCACTGTCATGTGTTCTCTGTACGCCTTGGCCTGTCGCCTGCTGGAGAGCTTAGCCAGTGTAACATGTTATAGAGTGTGTGTGTGTGTGTGCACATGCGTGCTTACATTTTTGTCTGGTTTACAGTCTGTGCAGATGTGTGTGTCTGTTGTGTACATGTGTGTGCGTGTGTCTCTGGATCCGTGCTCTCCTCTCCAACCTGGTGTGTTGGCTTCGCCTGGTAATTGAAAGCAGGGGCTGAAGCTAGATACCTGGACGAGTGTTTTGTTGTGTTGTGTCCTTTTCTGCGTTGCCTAGATCTGTCCAGTTCCATGTGTGTTTGTCTGTATTCATACCATACCGTATGTATGTACAGTATGTGTACATTCTTACGTGCATGTATATGTGGCCACTGGCATGCGAGTGTTGTACAGACATCATGCGGCGGCACTTCAGAGAATGCGCCGTAAAATCATAGGTTATTGTACCCACGGGTATCCATCGCATGCACAGCCTGAGGCATGGCCTCGGGAACTCTTCCTGTGTCTAGGTATTAGAATAAAGAAATCCTTGGAGAAGGCGCTGAGGTAGGCAGAAAATATAATTAATAAAATGTGCCCATAGGCATTTATATCACGTGAACAAATGTTCTTCAGATAATGAACTAAAACACAAGTAAATGAATAAGCATGTGCGTTGCGTGTGTGCGTGCACACACACAGCTCTAATCTGATTTGTAAAATCTATGCTGTGCATAAAATATTAGCACACGTGTCGAAGACACAATCGATATGTGAATCCTCACAGCTGTTCAGGTCTAGATGGTATTTGTTAAGATCTACTGGACTAGGCCCTCAGAATGGCGGTTGTATTAATTTAATGTATCTATGCTATACTATCGGGAATTATATAACTTCTAATATTACTTCTACAAATGACTGTTATCTGTCAGTAAATTAAGAACATGGGGCGACTGTGGCTCAGGAGGTAGAGCAGGTCGTCCAATGATCCATGGCTCGGCGGTTCGAATCCCGGCTCCTCCTGTCTACATGTCGAAGTGTCCTTGGGCAAGACACTGCACCCCAAATTACTCCCGATGTGCTGGTTGGTACCTTGCATGGCTTCCGCCGCAATCGGTGTATGAATGTGTGTGTGAATGGGTGAATGTAATGCAATCTATGTAAAGCGCCTTGGATAAAGGCGCTATATAAATGCACCATTTGCCATTTAATAAGCACATCTGCATACAATGATAACCGTGCATAGAACGCCTAAGGTGGGCTAATATTGCATGTCCAACTGGAGCAAGACCGGCAGAATAGCAGAACACACAATCTTACGTATCCATAAGCAGTGATATCATACAGCTCTCCAATACAGTTCTCTTATTGGATAGAAATAATTAATTGAATGCACATACATCAATCCAGAGGTCATGTGGGAAATCTCTTTAGTACATTAAATTAAACTATATCGCTCTTTGGGGAAATAAAATATATAGTAGAGGGACTGCCATAGCATGATGGTTAAGAGTGTCTACCATATCATCACTGTTGGGTGGAAACCTTGTATGTCAAAAACGTTCCTTTTTTTTACGTGCATTAGCACCTCCTAAGCATGGCTTTTGAAGATTACGTCATATAGCAGCCAAGTATATTGTATTTTTAATGTTTGTTTACAGAGCTTATGATGTAAACCGTTTGCCTTTGGACTTTAATGTTTGTTTAGGGCACTAAACATCATAAGACATCGTGTGGCTGATATAAATACAGTGGGTGCCCCTCACTTCACACGGGTGTCTGAGGGGCACTCTTATCATCATACATCATCACATTCCGGCCAATCACCTTTGGCGTCCTCACTTTTTAAGCCCTCAGCCAATCAAATCATCGCAATGGGGTACACACAGAAACACAAAGCTGGGCATAGGAGGGGCTGGCGCCCCTCAAAAATAAAAGTCGTGAAAATAAGCAATCTACAAGCTGCTTGTTATGCTATTTTCACTACTTTGTGCGACACTCTTGTATGATGAAGTGGGACATTAAGTAAGGGATAATATCTGGCTAGGTAGGTGGTCATTGTCGGGAGATAATTCACCGACAGGGAGTTTAACCACCGAGGCGAAGCCTAACTTGATTAGGCAGAGGTCTCTTATAGAGCGGAGCGGTCATTATCAAGACATATCTCACCGCTGAATTCAGCGATTGACCAATCAGAATCAACCATTCAACCAAGACATGTATTAATCTACGACAAAACGTTGAAATATGGAGATACAAGGTTTCTTCCTGACAGCAACAATACAATATCAACGTGGCTGGATCAACTCTGTGTTGGGGTCTTGTGGTGTAGCCAGGTCATCCCTCCTCTGCATGAACAGAGTACTGAATATAAAACACTAAATAATGAATATAAACATAAATCTGGGGACCGGGTGAGATGCTATACACGTTGACAATTCCAATCAAACTATGATTTATCACAGGAAGAGATTTGCCATTCTTGGGCTTGGAGAGAATACATACACACAGCATCTGCCCAATTAATTTAGTCAGACTCATTCATGTATCGAATCAACAACTATCCATCCAAATCCAAACACATCAAAAGGGGTTATGGTAATTTGTGACATTTTGGTGACATGTGTCAGAGAATTCCTAATTTACTTCACTCTCTGAGCTTCTTTCCCACAGTATCCCATCTCTAATTAATCTCCAAATAAATGATTTGGCATCACATCAAGAAGGGAGTGCGTGCAGTCACCCCTACCCGCCTCTTCTTTTCACACGCGTGCACACACACACACACACACACACACACACACACACACACACACACACACACACACACACACACACACACACACACACACACACACACACACACACACACACACACACAAAGAAAGAATAACTTCCACACCGTACCAGACTTCCTCATCTCCATTCCATTACCCGATGGGCTTTGGGTTCTGCTCTGGGCCTAATTATCAGCCTGAATGTGCAATGAGCTGCTGTGTGATTTGTCTATGCACTTCTCTCGTGTGGTGGCGGAGCTCCCCTGCCACCACACGGAGAGAAAAGTTCACCAAGGCCCCTCAGCAGGCCAATTCATTAACTATCTCATTTAAAGTCAAAAGGCTTCTAGCCAACAGACCAAAGCACCATATGGCCTCCCCAGAAATTATACTAAGGTTCCCTCTGTTGCTTCTTTGATACGTTGTTTTATTATTCACATGTTTTTCTGTTGTTTTTTTTCTTTCTTTTTTTTTAATTCCCTTTAGTCAGTGATCTGCTCTCCTTTTTCTTCTACACCCAACATTGCGTCTATCATGGCTTATATTGACAAAAAAAATCTGGTTTCGTTTTTGACGATTGCTGGCTTTGTATTATGGGGATGTTAAAACCACATGTCATAATCGGCGAATATTTCAGCAAACATACTGCTAATCACGTGCTGCAATGCGTTTTGAGCTTGTCGATTGGCTATTTTCTGCAAAAGGATTTGGTGTAGACTCCGGCAGCGGTCCCCAAACCTTTTTGGCCGTGCACCCCCTGTTACCTCCTGACCTAGCTGACACACCCCCCAACGCTCAGTCTCGTATTTGGCAGAAAATTATACATTTTTTTAATGATTATGGCAAATAATCACAGAATGTCACTGCACTGAGAGACATGCAGCTGCTGTATACTCCCACTAGCCTGGTGGGGCCAGACTCATATGGTGGATTCACTGACGCTTCCTCCCCGCATATGAGTCTGGAGTCGGGCCCATAGGCAGCATGAAAAGTGGGCGTTAGTAGTTGCCTTGACAGACAGATCCATCTAGCCAATCAGCGTGACAAAAAGCTGACGTCACCACACAGTGCGCTAGTCCGCTCCAGAGTCATGGTCCGCTCCTCATACCACGCTAAAAACAACAAGGTCTGTTATAGTTTCTACTTTATACGTGAGCGAGATATGTCGGATATATGTCAGTCTGTATCTGAAATAACTGCTGTTCTTATCGTTTCTGTGTAAACTTTTAAACTTGTTGCGTTGAGGGCAGCCATTGTTGTTTTGAAAGTACTGCAGCATGAATGTTACGTCGCCATATACACATGAACCAATCAGAGGCTGCTTTTCACTGTTGTACGGACAGCCGTTGAAACGCAGTCACTGATTGGCCCCGGTCATTTTCTGATTTCTCCAGCTTCCGCATACTCTCTGCCAATGACTCCTATGCGGGGAAGAATCTTCAGTGAATCCCCGCTATGAGGCTGGCCAAGCCAGGCTATACTCCCACAGCTGCTCTATACATCTCCTTACAACAGTGTTTTACAGGATTTTGCCGTTTGTGATGAATAACACCATACATCCGCCATTACCCTTTTCATGTCACGTACCCCCTAGAGTGTGTTTGCGCACCACAAGGGGTGCACGCACCACAGTTTGGGAACCCCTGGAGAGGGTAAAAAATCACACCTGTGTGAACTGAGTGGTGCAACTCCCCCCCCCCCCCCCTCTCTCTCTCTCTCTGTCTCTCATTAGCAGGCAACAGTGCAGCACTATCTCTCTCTCTCTGTTTCTGGCACTTTTGCCCCTACTGCTACTCATAGTCACATAGTCACATAGGTTAACACGGACATTGCTGTTCCTTGGAGTGGTTGCACCACTCAAAAATAGTATGTAAAGTGTATAGTTCACAGTGTTAACCAACAGCCTTCCTACTGTTGCTGTCAAATGTATATCCTGTGTAAGTGATGTCTTCTTCTAGCTGTTGTTTACTTTAAACCAGAGTCCATTTGGTAGTGGTTATCAGAACACTGTTAGCATTTAACAGGCTTATCGGATCATTGCCTTAAGGACTCTGCTGCCAAAATCGAAGCCCGGCCTAGCAAGTCATGGTCATTGATTAGGCTCATTTGGGCCTAGTATTGACTCTAGTGTGATAGTGTTATCGCTTTTTTTATCCAATGCCGGTGATGATGGTAATCTTTATGACAAAGTGCTGTCATCACCTTCCGCGACCAATGCAGAAAACATAGCAAATCAATATGCTCATTGATCTAATGGACAAACACTGAGGTTGTAAAGGTACACGAACACACGTGCGCGCGCACGCACGCATGCACGTACACACACGCACACACACGTACACACACGCACACACACGCACACACACGCACACACACACACACACACACACACATATATGCTCATGCACATACACACGCATCTCAGCCTTCTTGGGGATGGGTGTTTAAAGGTGACAGGGCCAACAAATGGCCTATTTGTCCAATAAACAACAGAGTGTCATTGCCGGCCCAGAGGGAAATGTCACGATGCTAGGAGGCTAAACCCCCCTTCCTCCTTCCCCACACGCCTACAGGGTGGTGGTGGTGAGAGTAAGCTACGCTAGTTGCCGGCGTGTTAACGGGCTATAGGAAATCCATGGTCATTTATCCTCCCTGTCACGCTGCTAGTGTTAGCATGGTTAGCCACACTAACCCATACGTCATTGTTTATCTAGCAGCATTAGAGTGCTAGCATCCTATCGCCTGCTGTGTGCATAATCTATTGACCGTGATTGGTCAATAGATACTGTAATTACTACTGTAATTGAAACCGTAATGCTTACAGTCTGAAATGTGCTAATCTCAAAACGAGGAAATTTCACAAGGTCAGATATTGTGGCTAGTGAACCTAAAAACGGAGATAGTTTATTTTATTACAGGTATGTGGAATTACAAGTAAAAGGCATGTGAAATTCATGTGTGCTTTAAAAGCCAACAAATACCACGTTAATAGCTCAGTGTTAAGAGTAATCTACGTTAAAAACTAAGTTGCTTAAATAACTATAATCTCTAAAAACGACCTAAAGTGAAACTCTAGTGCAAAATAGCATGTTTTGTATTCTCTTATAGCTGAACACGCCCTACAATTCCTCTGTATTCTCTTATAGCTGAACACGCCCTACAATTCCTCACTATTCAAAATGTTATGTATACAGTCAAAGGGAGAGAAACAAATGTCTTACTTCAGATCAAGTGCATTTTTTTTCCAACAATGTATTTATTTTCCTTTTTCCACACAAATGACAATACAAATATACAAAAAAACCAACAATGAACATTACAAGACAATTACTGATATAAAGAAAGCAAAACGACAAAAACCAAAAAAAGAAAAACAACAACAGCACTACTCCTCTTCAGCTTCATCCAAATGACTCGTACAAAGAAAACAAAACGACAATGACCAAAAAAGACAAACGACAACAGCACTACTTCTTTTCAGTTCCATCTATTAAATGTGACAAATTAAGATCAAGTGCATTTTAATACAGTAGCTGAAACAATGAAATGGATAACAATGCAGTTACTCGTTCTATAAGGGAAATCATGTTTGCAGATGGGGTTCCAATAAATCCATGGCTAATCACCACAACGAACATCAGATTCCTAGAGTTTTATTGGTTTATTGGTTGATGTATTGAACGTGTGTTTCCTGCCCCTGCTTCAGGAGACACCAGGCAGTCCTCTGGGACCCCAGCAGACCATGAACACATCGCTGGATGACCACGAGCGGCGGATCTCACACTCGCTGTACGGTGGCTTGGAGGGCCTGGACGACAACCTGATGCCACGCCAGGGAGTGATTCCTCGCACCGTGGGTAAGACTGGACCTACAGGCCTTGACACTTCCAACCTGGCATCCCAATTTTGGGCATGTATGTTGTCTGGTATAGGCGAATAACTGATTGAAAACGGCTGATCTCCGAGCTGTTACATTGCAACATGTTGTGAGCTAGTGGATCGGCTATTGTACAGTAGGTGGTATTAACACACATTGTACCACAAAGTATAACATAGGGCTTAAGTGGTCGTTCAATCAAAACCATACCTGATTGAAGTCTGAATTGATAGGGTCTTGTGTTGATATACAGGTATAGTTTGTATATGTATATTTATCTATTTGATGGTTTCATCACAGTACAGCCACAGTACACAGTACAAAGAGCCCTTCTGTATAGTAGTGCACTGTACTAATTCCACCATTAAAACATGTATAAAGGGCAAGTAAAATAGCCGAAGGACGCCTAAACTCACAATTGAACAGGCCTGACTTTTTAAAATGACTCGACTATTAAAAGTGCAGGAAACGTAACAATAATGGCTAGTAATTACGTAAATACAGATGGAAAAACTCCCATTTGAACCCTGCCTCAGTGCATTTTCCTGGTGGGCTCCCTGTTCCAAGTCAGTTCGGTATGTCCACACAGGATGTGGGTGAACCATGTCCTCCTCCTCCGGCTCTGTCTTCAGGACTCACTGGCTTTTAATGTCTCAGAAAACGTCCCAGAGAAGATGGACAAACGGCACCCTTGGACGTTGTCCAACCACAGAGGCCGGGGCTAGTGATTGATTCAGCTGCGTGGACTTACGTGTGTGTGTGTGTGTGGCGTGCGTGTGCAGGCATTTGGTCTAGCCGATCCATCTGTCAGTGACATAAGCCAACCCAAAGACATCCACTCCAGAGTGTGTATGCGCGCGTGTGTGTGTGCGTGCGAGTGCATGCGCTGAGGGAGTGAATGAGCCAGAGAGAGACCGAATGTGCATCTGTGTAATTGTACGCGTGTGGTATGATTGATAGACATTCGGTCAGGAGGGGAGCTCTGTCAACGGTCCAGTTGAGCCAGATGGCCATACCGTTGAGCCTGCCTTTCAGTCACACTCAGCCCAGCCTGGGCCTCGACGGGAGAGGAACGTAAACTCTAACCAATGGTTAAGTCAATCAATCATGGGTTTGCTTCCAGCAAAAATTACAGTCTGTTTGCTCAATGTCTTCTACCATCAACCCCAGTCTTGATTTTCCTCAAGTCTGTCGATCTGAAAAAGATCATACCTGCAGATGTAAAGTGTATGGTAGAAAAGCAAAGCATTTTGCCTTTAGGTAAGAGTTGAGAACTCTAGTTTTCGCCGGCACGGCTGCGCTAATAAAGAGTTTAAATGGACAGGTATCAGTCAAAAGGGAGACATCAAAGAGGAAGGACGGGTGGGGGGATCAACATATGGAAAGTCAGAACAGGTCAGCCTCATATATGGAGATCTAAGGGTTAGAGGTTTGAGGTCAGATAGTTGCTGGCCGGCTCCACATATGTACAGTAGATGATCCAGTCATGAGGTCAGTGTCATGATCTTCATATATGGAGACAGCCATATATGGAGCGTATCACAATGCGTGAAGGACTGACGGCCATATATGATGGCGTGACGTATTGACAACCATATGTGGTGGCGGGACAGACGGACTGACTGACTGGTTTTGCAGGTTTTCATAGTAATCTGCGACCTTCAATCGCACAAAGTGTTAATAAGAGACGTTTAACACGGACTGAATCATCCATGATTATAACAAAAAGTAAGAGTGTTAATTCTCCAGGTTCCAAATGGACATTTAGAGTTTCTGGATTGTAAATGCAGAGTGCGTATAGTGCAGCTAATACAATATAGCACAGCTATATCCTATATCAATTTTGACTAATAGAAGGGGGCGGACATAACCACAACGTGTAGTATATATACGGCTGAAATGATTGTTTTGTAATACTAATCAAAGTAACTAGAAACTAAAGTTTTCAAATAATTGTAGTGGAATAAAAATACATAATATTTGCCTCTGCGGTGTAAAAGTATTGAAAATTGGAAATACCTATTACAGTACCTGAGTATGTACTTACAGTAGTTAGTTCCCACCTCTGATCTTGTTAACTTAAGTTATTTTTTAAGAGCGTGAAAGTTTTTATCCTTTTGACAGATACAAATTTGTACATTTTAGACAACGGAAATGACCAAAGTGTCACAGTGCAGTTACAGTAACTAAAACCCCCATTTCTTCATTCTGTCCTCTAGATGTCAAAACGCTGCTCATTGAAAGCTGTTCTGACGTGGCTTTGTGTCAAAGTACAGTTTGAGGGAAGTAGGGGAAAGGATTAGTGTCTTATCCTGACGGTAAATTAATCTGCCCAGCATTACCTGACCAGAAAGAACTCTCACCTGTCTCTCTACCTCTACCTTCAAGATATCACTTCTTTCAAAATGGCTGGGAATGGAAGATAGACTCTAAAAGGCTAACCATGGAACATTTAGTATAGGACTATAGGTATGGATGGGAATGGAAGATAGACTCTAAAAGGCTAACTATGGAACATTTAGTATAGGACTATAGGTATGACACTGTTGCTGCCGGGCAGAAATCTCTCATCTCCATCAGTGTTTTTTGAGTGGTGCACACCGCTCCAATGACTCGCCGCGTGTGTCCCTGTATGTTGTGGAGTATGTGTGTCCTGGCCTAAACATGCATGCGCGCACACACATACACACACACACACACACACACACAGGCCAGGGAGGAGGGCTTGACACACACGCTCGTGCGCACACACTGCACCGCTCAGTTAGCACGGGTGCGATTTTTGTAAATGAATGCCCTACTTGATCATATTACAGCGTTACACAAAAGCATAAAAAATAGCAGTTCGACAGGGCAACACAATTTGAGGTGCTACTTTTGCTACTTTTGAATTTGAATCCTGAAAAGTAACCATTTTGGTTGAGGTTTCCACCTGACAAATACACTATACATATTATATGCTTGATATTCAGTATGCGGTATAAATATTATTATCAAGTTTGAATGTTGTGCTGTTGTAAAGCAGAAGACAACGGTATTGTATTCAGAATGCATAAATGTGCGTGTGACTCCCTGGCCTGAGATGGTCCCCTTGGACTACTCTCTGCACTGTGTGACTCCTCGGCCTGAGGTGGTCCCCTTGGACTACTCTCTGCACTGTGTGACTCCTCGGCCTGAGGTGGTCCCTCTGGACTACTCTCTGCACTGTGTGACTCCTCGGCCTGAGGTGGTCCCTTTGGACTACTCTCTGCACTGTGTGACTCCTCGGCCTGAGGTGGTCCCTCTGGACTACTCTCTGCACTGTGTGACTCCTCGGCCTGAGGTGGTCCCTTTGGACTACTCTCTGCACTGTGTGACTCCTCGGCCTGAGGTGGTCCCTCTGGACTACTCTCTGCACTGTGTGACTCTGAGGCCTGAGGTGGTCCCTCTGGACTACTCTCTACACTGTGTGACTCTGAGGCCTGAGGTGGTCCCCTTGGACTACTCTCTGCACTGTGTGACTCCTCGGCCTGAGGTGGTCCCTCTGGACTACTCTCTGCACTGTGTGACTCCTCGGCCTGAGGTGGTCCCTCTGGACTACTCTCTGCACTGTGTGACTCTGAGACCTGAGGTGGTCCCTCTGGACTACTCTCTGCACTGTGTGACTTCTCGGCCTGAGGTGGTCCCTTTGGACTACTCTCTGCACTGTGTGACTCCTCGGCCTGAGGTGGTCCCTTTGGACTACTCTCTGCACTGTGTGACTCTGAGGCCTGAGGTGGTCCCTTTGGACTACTCTCTGCACTGTGTGACTCCTCAGCCTGAGGTGGTCCCCTTGGACTACTCTCTGCACTGTGTGACTCCTCGGCCTGAGGTGGTCCCTCTGGACTACTCTCTGCACTGTGTGACTCCTCGGCCTGAGGTGGTCCCTCTGGACTACTCTCTGCACTGTGTGACTCCTCGGCCTGAGGTGGTCCCTCTGGACTACTCTCTGCACTGTGTGACTCTGAGGCCTGAGGTGGTCCCCTTGGACTACTCTCTGCACTGTGTGACTCCTCGGCCTGAGGTGGTCCCTTTGGACTACTCTCTGCACTGTGTGACTCCTCGGCCTGAGGTGGTCCCTCTGGACTACTCTCTGCACTGTGTGACTCCTCGGCCTGAGGTGGTCCCTCTGGACTACTCTCTGCACTGTGTGACTCCTCGGCCTGAGGTGGTCCCTTTGGACTACTCTCTGCACTGTGTGACTCTGAGACCTGAGGTGGTCCCTTTGGACTACTCTCTGCACTGTGTGACTCCTCGGCCTGAGGTGGTCCCTTTGGACTACTCTCTGCACTGTGTGACTCCTCTGCCTGAGGTGGTCCCTTTGGACTACTCTCTGCACTGTGTGACTCCTCGGCCTGAGGTGGTCCCTTTGGACTACTCTCTGCACTGTGTGACTCTGAGACCTGAGGTGGTCCCTCTGGACTACTCTGCACTGTGTGACTCTGAGACCTGAGGTGGTCCCTTTGGACTACTCTCTGCACTGTGTGACTCCTCGGCCTGAGGTGGTCCCTTTGGACTACTCTCTGCACTGTGTGACTCCTCGGCCTGAGGTGGACCCTTTGGACTACTCTCTGCACTGTGTGACTCCTCGGCCTGAGGTGGTCCCTTTGGACTACTCTCTGCACTGTGTGACTCCCTGGCCTGAGGTGGTCCCTTTGGACTACTCTCTGCACTGTGTGACTCCTCGGCCTGAGGTGGTCCCTTTGGACTACTCTCTGCACTGTGACTCCTCGGCCTGAGGTGGTCCCTTTGGACTACTCTCTGCACTTTGTGACTCCTCGGCCTGAGGTGGTCCCCTTGGACTACTCTCTGCACTGTGTGACTCCTCGGCCTGAGGTGGTCCCCTTGGACTACTCTCTGCACTGTGTGACTCCTCGGCCTGAGGTGGTCCCTTTGGACTACTCTCTGCACTGTGTGACTCCTCGGCCTGAGGTGCTCCCTTTGGACTACTCTCTGCACTTTGCTGCCATGGTGATGCCAGGGAGAAGAGAAAGCGACTTAATTATTCCTTCAAGCCAATTGCTTTTTCAAGAACCCCGCATTCTTGGCAACAACGCACATCTCTACACACACACACGCACAGACAGACGCACACACACACACACCCCTCCACCTCCTTCGCACTAATTATGCAAATATCTAGGCCACGACAAAATAAAACGCTCTTCGGCGTGTCCCTCGCCCAATTATTCTCACCTCTCCCTATCTCCGTTTACATCTCGACTCCCCTCTCGCTCCGAGCAGTCTCCCCCCCCCCCCCCCAGCCCTCAAGGTATTCAACACGTTCTCCTACTAACAAAATAGTCTTTGATAATTGCCCATTTTCTGAATATGAAGGTTGTAACTGTGATAAGGAAAATGGCTGCCATTGTTTTGTTCCGCCGAGCGAAGCGATCAGGACTTCATTAGACCCAGTGGGAATGATGATGTGTTTTTATTAGTTAAATTGCGGGTGGCGTGTGTAGTTTGGAGGCCATTGTTGCTGGAGAATGGCTGCCCTTGGGGGTAGGCTGAAACAAAGAGGAATTCTTGGTTCCTTTAAACAAGTGGAGTGATGCCAGCGCAGTGAGCCGACACATTCACTAGTTCTCTGCTTGGTGCTAGCTACTTGATTGTTCTGCACTCATTCAAACTGTGACATTGATGGCATTCTCAGTGCTGCGCATTGGACTGCTTGGAGAAATGGGATTAGGTGGCTGCGTGTGCGTGCGTGCGTGCGTGCACGTCTGCACAAGCTTGTGTTTGTATATTTTGTGAGGACCAAATGTTCCCACAACTATAATTTGAGGAATAGACATTGTGGGGACCTTTTTCCTGGTCTTCACAAGAGCAATGTGAAATACATATTTTTAGAGATTTGTTTACGATTTGAACAAGATTCCAGATGGGGTTAGGTTCAGGATTAGCCATTTAGAAGTTCGGTTTTAAGCATTACAGATAGTCATGCCTGGTTTAAACGTAGTTGTGCGCTGGTGTCATGCGGCGGAAAATAGACAATTGACAATCTCACAACGCGTTGCATCGCATGACATCACCTTGTAGATCTGCTATTTTTTGGCTTCAAGCTTACGGTTAAAAATGGCACAACATTTGTAAATATAGCATTCATTAAATCGATGCACAAAGATGTTGATGTCCTCACAAGTATAGCAATACAAACCTGTGTGTGTGTGTGTGTGGTCTGACAGAGGTGTGCATGCTGTGCGAGGGGACTCACCCACACTTTCAAATTCACTGAAGGAAACAAACACACTCAGCAGGAAGGAGCCATGCATGAGCCACACACGTATACATACGTATACATACTGTACACGCTATGCGATGCAACTTTCAGGATTTAATTTTTATTTAAACTTTTCCTCCCTTTCATCCCCAGACATTGCACGTATGCACACACGCACACACACAAACACTGAAAGACAGATTTACATAAACCTTTGCCCCATTATCTCTCCCCCCCGCCCCCCCTCTGCTCAATTCAACTCCAGTAACAACGGGTCAGTCTCTCGTACCATTCCCCCATACTGGCCAGCACAGACTGGCCCAGCAGTACCCAGTAGCTCACAGCAACCCCACTGTGTCAGACACATTAGGATCTTAGGATCTCTCACACACACACACACACACACACACACACACACACACACACACACACACTGCCAGGTCCTCCAGTACAAAGCCCCCAGCGCTGTCTGTAGCCAAGCCCTTCTGGGCGCTCGGGAAACACAAACTTTTATGAGCCACTGTGACTGACTGCCCCTCTTTTGCTGTGGACACCAGGAAAAAAAAAAGATAAAGAAAGAAATAACAGATTAAAAGACAGAGTTGTGACACTGAATACCAATGATAGTTCTTAAGCCTCCACACTATCAGAGGCCCAGAGAAAGGAGACTTATTTATTTATTTATTTACTTATTTATTTATTTTCTTGTTTTTGTGCATTTTTTTCTTCTTCTGCAGCACAACAAGAGAGGGGTTTATCTTTATTTGCAAGCATGCAGCTTGAATTAATCATGGCCGTTCTCTGACATAGCAGTGCCATTGTACCCACTGCCAGCAGTGTGTGCTTGGCAATAAGCAGATTAGCCAGAAGGGCTTTCACTCTGTTTAAATATGAACAGGGGAAAAAAAGACTAGTGTTGGTCTTGTGTTTACAAAAAAAAAGTTTGTGTGTGCGTGTGCGTGTGTGTGCGTGTGCGTGTATGCGAATAACTTGTTTTCTTGGTAACACAGTTATCTTGAATTGTTTATCTGTTGCCTTGAAACATGAAATAGTTGTTGCCTTGAAACATGAACTCGCTCCCCGCGGGGGAGAGGGAGGTCTTAATAGCACAATGTTTTACTGTGTCTCGTTAACATCGCTTCTCTAATATGCATCTGAGAGACAAAAATGTGTGCCATGTTGTGAGCTTGTATATCATTATCTGCCATTTTCGGCGACACTGTGGGGCGCAACCAAGTTTACTGTAACATCAGGCATAACACTGTCCTCACATAGGGTCACGTCAACCTTTTCTGAGACTCTGACCCTGGTAGACCTTTTGTTGCCTCTACTGTGGTTTTTAATCATATAAAATCACTTTTTCCCCCTGCATATTGCATTTGGAAGTAGTGGCTCTGGGTGAAGATTAAAACAAGATATAAATAAGAAAGGAGTAAACAGGTAATAAAGCACAGGGAGAAGAAATAAGGTACATAAACATAGACGTATGGTTTAGGTCTTGCTCCCCCCCCCCCCCCCCCCCCTCCCCAAAAAATGCTCCAGGGGCGCTGCACTCCTGCTGATGCTATGTTCTTACCCTAATGATGGTGTGTGGGTGTGTGGGTGCGTGCGCGTGTGTCCAGGACGGACAGGCTATAATAGACATTGTGGTAATTGACAATAGTGATTCTAAAATAGCGTGGAGTTCACAGAGTTAATGTTTTTCGCTTAATGCTTTCTCACGGAGACTCGTCTTCTCTCTGCCAGGTAACTACCAGCTGTCTCCCACCGTCAACATGCCCCAGGACGACACCGTCATCATCGAGGACGACAGGCCGCCGCTGCTCCCGCCGCACCTCTCCGACCAATCGTCCTCCAGCTCCCACGACGACATGGGATTCGCCGCCGAGGTGGTGACGCCGCCCTGGGCCAAGGAGCTGCCCAATCAGAACGAGAGGTGGGCAAGGACATTCCGCAGCGTGTGTTGTTCAAATTGTTTCCTTTAAAGTAATATTTCAGACCTCAAAATTACGTTTCTATCAATTACTCACCCGAGAGTCCATGGGGAACTTTTGTTTGTGTTTGATTCCTTCACGATGAAGGATTGTTGGATATAGTTTTGCTGTTTTTCTTCAATTCATCAAGAATTCTATTCTCTTCACTTTGGGATGTTTCATTCACTGTGAATTATTGTATATTAGTAATGCAACACAAACAAAGAATCTCCATGAATCATGAATGCAAGGCTTCATGTGGTACTGTAACTGATGGGGGGAAAAGGTTGTTTGGGGGGTAGTATTCCTTTAACCCATTAAAACCAGCATCCGTGTTTTTTTTTATTTGAGCTAAAAAGTCGCTTTTAATCTAACCGTTAAATGAAACGGGGCAGTAATGTATACTCGTAGCTCAGGATATAAATATATCTGTTCCTATAAGCACAGGAGAGAAAGCTTTGTTGGGGTTTTGATCACTAGCATAACGCACGTACATACATGTGTTTCTTAAACCAAGCCATCCGTCCACATTTTCTTTTCACTAATTTCCTCATGTCTTTCACTCCTTTGTCAGGCACTGTGTAAGCTTTCCAGCTTGAACGTAAACCACACAGTTCTTCCATAGACTAACTATTTATAATGTCAATTTGGTCGCCGCTTTTGAAATCGCAGCTCTCTGTTTGACTGGCGACTTCATCACTCCACTCGTGTTACACTTTGCTGTGAGGCTTTGCCTCCTTGATTTGTATGTTCAAGAAATTCCGGCGCTTTAGTTTTAACAGCTGCGCAAGATGGCAGCGGCTGGAATTGACAGCATTTCATGTAAATGTATTCCATAGAGTTTTACATGCAAGAAAACCTGGAATTTATACAAGGTCACGGTGTCCCTGCCGGTTAGTTTGAATGTGTACGCGTGCATGCGAGCGTGTGTTGGCAAATACGGGTGTGTATGTGTCTGTGTGTGCGCGGCTGCGCGTGTTAGACATTATTCCTGTTTGAAGCATCTCTGATTGTGACCAGGCAGCCCTCTTCAACTTGGCCACTTGACCTGGTGTGAAGGACCCCTGTTTCTGACCCAGAGCTGATGAGGTTTTCATCTTCATCTGGCGCGTGTGCGCGTGTGCGCGTGTGTGCGTGTGTGCGTGTGTGCGCGTGTGTGCGTGTGTGTGTGTGTGTGTGTGTGTGTGTGTGTGTGTGTGTGTGTGTGTGTGTGTGTGTGTGTGTGTGTGTGTGTGTGTGTGTGTGTGTGTGTGTGTGTGTGTGTGTGTGTGTGTGTGTGTGTGTGTGTGTGTGTGTGTGTGTGTGTGTGTGTGTGTGTGTGTGTGTGTGTGTGTGTGTGTGTGTGTGTGAGAGAGAGCACATGTGCATGCGTGTGTGGCACAGTGATTAGCAGCGGGGCCACCGCTACTGCAATCATCAGTGTTTGTATTGAGTACAGAGGGCTGATTTGATCCCATACACATTGCTGATGAGGCCTCTGATGACTTGCGCAGTGATCTAAATTCGAATACCTCTCGTCTGTCTCTCTCTCTCATTCTATTCCTCTCTTTCTCTGTCTCTGTTTATCCTTCGGTTTGGATTGTTATTTTCTTCCTCTCTCTCTCTGTCTATCTCTCGTTTCTCTTGATCAATTTCTCATTTCGCTTATCTTTGTTTCATTCTCATTCTCCCCCATTCCATTACCTTCTACCATGCGGTCTCTCCTACTCTCTGCTCATTTCAACTCTCCATTGTTCCTTCGATTCCATCATCGTATTTATTTCTTCTTTGCTTTGCCGCTCTTCTCTTTCTCCTCTTTCCGTCCCTGACTTTCCTCCTTCCATTCCACTCTCTCCACTACTGACAACACATGCTCTCTCTTTCCATTTCTCTCTTTATCTCGCTCTCTCTCCACACCATCCATCCTTTCATCTCTTCATTCCTCCTCCTCCTTTCCCTCTTTATTTCAACTACTATACTATTATAAAGCGAAAAAGAAAATCAACTAGGTGCTCAATGTAGGTGCAAAAAGTTAAAAAAGTAGTCAAAGATCAAAGGGACTAAAATGTTGAAGAAAATGCTGCGATCCGAGCACTCAAAAGTATAAAAAAGAGGAGAGGTTAAAAGGCCAACATGTTTCAAATCACAGAGGAGTCTTCATCAGGGCAAGTATGAGGAAAGCACACAAACACAGGTCCATATATGTACAGTATACTGAGACAGGCAAGTCAGGCAACCAGCATTAGTGTGGCAACACACTAATCAGACATAATAACATAAGAAAAGCACTAAAAACTAGAAAGCACTAGAAAAGTACTATACTACTATACTTTCCTTGACCCATTCAGGACGGGAACCCCTTTTGGTGTTTTTAGCATTGTTATATTTTAGCTATTGAAAAATAGCAGATCTACAAGCTCATAGCGCGGCACCGATCTGCTATTTGTGAGTGGTGCAACCACTCCCTTACGGAGCTATGTGTGTGGGTGGGTGCCTGCCTGCCTGGCTGGCTGGGTGGGTCTGCGCACGAAAACAGCATGGTTGTTTTTCACCACCTGTGCGCAACCTAACACACACACAAACACACACGCACATATTAACTGTATATAATTTAATTGTAAATGTGGTGCAAATCTTTGAATATATATATATTCTTTCAAAGTGAACGTTTTTTTACTCAAATCTTTGCTTCTGGGGAGATCCCTGGAACAACATATTTTCAGATGGGGGTCCGCGGCCAAATGCAGATAATTCTGGGGGTCCTTGACCACTGACAGAAAACTGTTAAGATTCAGAAGACATTGTAGTAGAAAACGTGAGTACTTTTTGTCCACCACTGCTCTCCTCTCCTCTCCTCTCCAGTCCTCTGAGTCCAGAGGAGACAGACCCAGACGTGGCGTTCCACAGGGAGGGCTTCGGCAGACAGAGCATGTCGGAGAAGCGCACCAAGCAGTTTGGCGACGCCGCCTCGCAGCTGGATATCCTCAAGACGCGCAAGTCCAAGAGCATGGACCTAGGTACAACACTAGCGCCACCTGTCTTCATCAGGAAACACGATTTTAACATTTTCATGTTTACATACAAAGCCTTTAATCCCCTAAATTACGTCCTCGGTCAAGCCCACGCATCAAGTACTGTATCTTCAAATTGTTTGAGTGAATATCTTGACCAAACCAGGTCTCCTTGAACACGTTTGCTCGCCTTACATAATCCCCCATATTCCAACATCCCCCCCCCCCTCCCCCCAGGTCCTCCTCTGTTATGTTTTACGAAAACAAAGTCAAAACATTCGCTGCCCACACAACTTCATAGTAATGGCTTCCGACCTGTAATGATGAATGCTTCTGGCTGTAAATGAGTGTCTGTCTCTCTCTCTCTCGCACACCCACTCTCCCTCATAATGATATCTAATCTGGCTGATCAGAATGTCCGCTCTGCACGCTGGCATTGCCAACGAGTGATTGCCGTCCTCGGCTCCCCCTCTTGTTTAATTCCCTCTGTCGCTCGCATGACGTCTGATCCTAACGGTCGACGGAGACATTGTGTTCTGTCGAAAGCCTCCATTTCTGCCGGAATGTTGCATGCTGAATGTGATGATTACTAACTAACTGAACCTTCCCAAATGTTCTCCCCCAAAATTCTTCCTCCTGCCTCTCTCCGCATCCCTCCTCCACCTTGCTCCTCCCCTTTAACAGTAGCGGACGAGCTTAACCTCACCCCGAGGCCCGAGGCCAACGCAGGTAAGGATTGGTTGTGTCATAGTGGGACGATCACACCCAGATGCGTCGCTTACAGGCGCGGACGCTTCGGGAAAAACACCTTGGCAAAAACTGGGGCTAGGTCCGTTGGGATGGGTGAATGTCACCTATGTGCAAATTACAGTACCGTAACAAAAACCCCAACAACACCACGGGTATGTTTCTAGCGATGCATCTCAGTGTGATCGCCCCCCATGAGATATTAGAAATGACTGGTTCATGTTGCGTTTTTTTAATACACATGATACGCTGATTCTGAAAACCTACCGGAATGTGTCTTGGTGGTCATTCGTGAAGAGACTTCAACAGTTCATAATCTATAGTTAACCACTTGAACGCCAGCATCCATATTCTGGGAGGAACATTAGCCAAAAATAATTGAAATGAGACAGGATTTAGACAGGATTCAGGTGAAGTACAGTACCAGGTAGATCAGATGAGATACCGGTACTTTATTATCCCCCAAGGGAAATTTATGCATTAGTTGGATCACTAACTAAATGATGGATAGTTAAGAACTAAATGCACATTTGGTCCCATTTGTAGATTATAAAAGTTAAAATAACACAGATGATTTTACAGCATAGATTGGGGTCCATGGAGACCCCAAATGGTGGTCAATCAAATGTAAGGCTGCTTGAAATGAAAACTTTTGAGCAACAATTGATCTTCTGTACATTGCAAAGAGAGTAGTGCACAAGAAGCCACAGAGTACAGACATGTACTCTATTATTCCTTCACAAATAAACACCTCGCTCCACATTGGTACAGATTACAACAAATGGGTCTTGCCATTTGATTTCCTCATGCAGCGTTCCAGGTAGTTCCAGGCTGTTGACAAGACAGATCCATTGCTGAGTGCAGTGAAAACTCCCTCGGTGCCTCAGACAGTTTGAGGTCGCAGCTCAACGCTGTTGGAAAGTGGGCGGGCAACTCTGTGAAGATTTGATTGTCTCGTGGCAAATGTGGCCGTGGCGCTAATTGTTTTGTGCAAGCGTGTGTCAAGGATGTTACGTGTGTGTGTGTGTGTGTGTGTGTGTGTGTGTGTGTGTGTGTGTGTGTGTGTGTGTGTGTGTGTGTGTGTGTGTGTGTGTGTGTGTGTGTGTGTGTGTGTGTGTGTGTGTGTGTGTGTGTGTGTGTGTGTGTGTGTGAGAGAGAGAGAAAGCGCTCTGTCCTTGGCTAAGACTGGGCGCTGACAGCGAGTCATCCATCATTGTCAAGACGTGTGTTTGCACCATCATTTCAGCTGAACAGAGGCTTGCTGCTAAAGTGAGAGAGAGAGAGTAGGGTCTGTGCTGAAAAGTGGAAAGGGAGGCCAAATGAGAGAGTGAGTAAGGCAAAAGAGAAGTGCAGAGGAGAGAGATGGATATATAGATGGATTATAACTTAACCTTTCATAACTGTGCTTTGGCAACTCGTGTCAAATGTCATGCCAAAAAAAGCCTATTGAAGACAAACTCTGAGAAAGAGAGAGCTCAGAGAGAGTGGGGAATTCAGAGAGATAGGGGCACCCAGGAAAGAATACTAACACATTAGACGCCACTGAACTCACTGCACATGCAGAGAGTGAGAAGGACTGAAAGCTACAGAGACATCGAGGAAGGTGTGAAAATAGCATAACAGATCCTGCTGTAGGCAATGCATCGAGACAGAGAGAAGAAAGATAGAGAGGGGAGAAGAGCATGCACCACACTGAATGTGGTGTGTGTATATCCTTCTATTAATTCACCAATCTAAATTATATGTATATGCAGCAAGAATAAAGATTAGCAAAGATACTGCATAATAAAATGGACAGCAAATAGTTTACGGTGCGTTGTTATATGGTAGTGACCCGTCAATGAAGAACTTGTGCGCCATTTGTTCAGAAATATGTAAATAAACATGTAGCTAGCTAGTATCATAGCATCAAGTGGGCCATTTTGGCCCTTGCTCGAGCGGGTAGTAGCTTTTAGCATCTTTAAAAATCTATCTTAACGAGTTATTTAAATTGGTAATAAACTCCTGCATTTACCCCTGTGGGGTGACACAGGGGTACACTTTTATTCTTTAACAGATCTTTAAAAGATATATTTCTTACATTGTTCTGTACAACAGCTGTAGAAGAACAACATTTGAATGATAAATGAGATGTTACAGCTGCTAACATTTAGGTGTAACTTATCAGCCACGTTGCCATTCTGAAAAGGCAGCCATTCTTTTATCAGCTCGGAAAATCCCAACACCTATTCAATTTTCCCCACGTTGTGAGCTAATAGATTTCACGCTGCTTTCTTTAACCAGGCAGCGTTTATTTTCTCTTCAACGCTCTCTAATTCCCCATCCTTGTTTTTCTTGAACGCCACACATCCCCACTCCCCGGTTTAGTAGCAATGAGCCATGGACCATTTACCAAGGCCAAAACACCACCAGCCAGCTTTGCTGAAACCAAAGCCCGTGTGACAGCTGCTGACATGATGGCAGTGTGCCCTCGTAGTTGCAACGAGCGTCCATTAACAGCAAAGGTCCCCGGTTCAATCCCCCCATCGCTGGCCTTGTGTCAAAGTGCCCTTGAACAAGGCTCTGAACTTTGCCTGCCTACTCGTGCATCGCAAGTCACTCTGGATAAAGGTGTCCACTGTCCAGCTAAATGACTACATCATCACGATATTAACATTTAAACGGTAGCTCCGATTGTGGGAGGAATGATTGAATAGCGACCCCCCCCCCCCCCCCCCCCCGTATCCTTATTGGTTGAGAGATTTGTGTTGATACAGGCGGTAGCCACATGTTTGACAGGGGGCACCTCAGTGACAGAGGACAATACAGGACTGTTAGCTAACCGCCGGCCAATCCGCCCCCAGCGCTCACTATTTCATTCACACGTTAACTCAGAGATGTTTCCGATGTGCCATAAATCTACGCGTGCCAAAGTAGCTCATGAAGCAAATTGTCGGGCAGAAACCTCTTATCTCCATATTTTAATGTTTTTTTTTTGTTCATTTATGTCATACTTGATCATACTTCAGTCTGCAGTGTCACAAAAATGCAGATCACAATGCGACACTTTTGAGATTGTACTGTAGATCTGCTTTTTTTTTCATTCTTTCTGAAAAGTACAAAATATATGGACATTATATGAGGTTTCCACCCGACAGCAACGATAATGCTGTAGTTTATACATGAGACAACCACATACAATGAGTACAGAGGCTGTTTTCAACCCTCATTCTTTCCTGTGTTATTGTGGCGAGAATGCTTGCATACTGTAGGTTAATGTCCCGGAATACATTCTCTGGGGAATTGTACCCACAACCCTTGCGTTGCCAGATCCAAATGAGCCTTATGTTGCCACCAAACAGTCCTCTCCTTGTTTCCACGATAAATAGGATCGACGTTTATTCATTATTGTAAATTACTTCATTCCAGCCTATTAACCTAAGTTGTTCAGGGTTTCAAGGGATAGTTCACCAGTGGTTCCCTATGGAGACACAAAGGAGACTCTTTGTGTCTCCATTGGGAACCACTACGGGTCATCAAATTATTGGCTTAGGAATGGGACAAACAAAAGCCAAAGAATATAAAATTTTTACCTTATCCTGCCACCCTAATTAAAACCCACGCATCTGGCCGCCTTTGTCCGCCTTCTCCTACCAAACCACACCGTTTGCCCACATCTCACCATGCAAAACACCACCGGCAAGCCTGTCCAGACATAACACACTACTTTGCATCCATGCAACTGTCATAATTACTGTACAGTTTGCATTTGCATGAAAAACCATGTTATTGCGCAACATTTCACAGTGATGCAAATTACATCACATTTTAGGCCACACCCCATTCCACTGTGCACGTACAGTACAGTCTGCTACAGCACAATACGGTACAGTACATTACGGTACAGTACAGTACAGCATGGTACGTTACAGGACAGTACAGTACAGTACAGTACAGTACAGTACAGTACAGTACAGTACAGTACAGTACATTCTGCTACAGTACATTCTGCTACAGTACATTACGGTACAGTACAGTACAGTCTGCTACAGTACAGTACGGTACAGTCTGCTACAGTACATTATAGTGCTGACCTCGATTAGTCGAATAATCGACTAATCGATCGGAACGGGTCTCAGTCAACTGACAACCTCTCAGTTGATGTTCACAAAGTCGATGTTTTTTTTGTTTTTTTTATCATTCCATTAGGTCTGTGGGGCCATGGGGGGGCTTATTTAACATAAACACATTTGAACATGCTTTCTGACTGAAAACAAATCATAAAACCCCTGATTGATATTCCATTAAAAATATAATATTAAAATAATAAGAAAGGGGGTAGGGACCTATAGTCTTGTCAAACATACGGAAGTCAACTGTTGAACTTACGTTTAGCAAGTGGTAGGACATGTTGCTTGTTGTCGAGTGGTATGGCATTACTTTATCGCAGATCTTGCATCTCACTTTTTTATTATCATCAGGTAACTGCTTCAGGTCCTCTTCTTATTCAAAGGCTGTGGCATTGTGCGTGTTGTGTTTGTAGCCTGGTTAATAAACCAGACCGAATCAGCCGTTGGCAAAAAAAAATTTGCCTGCCAGCGGATTAGGGTCTGGCGAGGCTCAGTAGCACGCCTCTTTCCTACAACCGAGAACAGGTCGGGCCAATCGGGACACGGTATGCAATATGGGCGGGCTTTGGTACAGTGACGTTCAATGCTTGAGACCTTTGACTGACAGTAGCTCTGACCAATTGCGTCGAAGAGAAAATGTTTGAACCCGCCCCCCGGGAAATGAAATCCAAGTGGAGCCAGCCCAGACTAATATACCGCGACAGTGTTGTGTGATATTAGTCTGGCTTATTAGCCAGGCTATTGTGTTTGTGCTTCTTCCTTATGTAGCTTGACTAGACTAGAGGCTTCGTTCATGCAGGCTTCCTGGTTTGAGTCATTAGCCAGATTGAGCACAGCAGGTGAGATTGAGATGCTGGAGTCTATCAGGCCAGCACACTGTGCGATTCAAGGCACAGGCAGTGGCACACAGTGCCACACACACACACCACATGCACATTGGAGATTGATTAAAAACAGTCAGAAAGCATGTTCAAATGTGTTTATGTTAAATAAGCCCCACTCGGTAGAGTGCCACCGAGTGGCGCGCTACGAGCTTGTAGGTCTGCTATTTTTGAAAATTTGAAGAACGGCTGACATAGAAACATAGCTTTTTCAGAAAACTGTCATTTTCAAACAGACATTTTTAGAATCTGATCTCAGGTCAAAATGGGTTAAGTAGTCCCTTACTGCTACTCCCAGTGATTTGCATTGTGACAGCACTGTCCAGTAGAGTGAAGTGACAGGTTTAGTTTCCAAGTTTGGTATCTTCACTGCGGATGTTATAATTTGGCATTGAGTTACATAGCTTTTGACCCCAAAACAGATTGCTAACTCCAGAGTCTAGAATATCATTGGTTTTCAGAAAATAAACCTTGAAACCTTTGTTCTCTCTTTTCAAAAAGTGCTACTTTTTTTTCTCTTAACAGCCATGACTCGTCACCACATTTGTCAGAATTCTAATCTGTGGTGACATTACATTTTCTTTTTAACACTGCCACTGAAGTGTGACCCGTGAAAGACGCTCATTGAAAAAGCCTTTAAATTAAGTGTCTCGTGTGTGGCGTAGGAGAGAGAAGATAAGGAAACAGACTGATGAGAATGAACAGAACCCTGTTCATCTCTCTCTCTCTCTCTCTCTCTCTCTCTCTCTCTCTCTCACACACACATTAGTCAGTGGGGTTGCCATGTGTGTTTATTTACCCAGTATATCCTGTGACAGAACACCCAGGTGATCAGGGGTGGAGGTGGGTGAGGGATGTCTCCTAAAACCAGTTCTGACACATTTTCTTTTCTTGGGACTCCTACATTCATGTATTTTTCCATGGACCCCTGCTTGGAAATATTTTTGCTATTTTTTGCCACAAGAGAAAATGTGTGTTAAAAAGTGTCAAAATTATTATTTTGAATAAGTTAGTATAAAATAGGGTTAAGGGAAAACGCAGCAGTCTTCATGGACCTTTAAAGTGGTTAAATGTTTTTGATGCTATATTAACTAATTTTGCTAGGGACCCCCTGGAATCCCATCAAAGACCCCTGGGGGTCCCCGGACTCCACTTTAGGAACCACTGCACTAAACTACCTCCACCATCCCATACACATCCACTGTACGTGTGTGTACACCTCATTTACCATCTCACCTCAGCACCCACCCCCCCCCCCCCCCCCCCTCCACTCCACTCACACCTCTTCTGCTTGTGAAGTGCACCATATGGAGACAAGAAACACTCCCACACGTTCAAAATATTGAGATTGTTTTTTGATTTAATTACCTTGTCGTGTCTTCTCCCACACTCTGCACAATATCTCCGTGATGGAAGTTTTAATTTAGAAGCGCAGGTTTTTTACACGGGTGCCGTTAAGGGGCGGTCAGGCTGATCACACGCTACATCCTTCAGATGCACAGATGGTCAGCTTCCTACTCTCTGAGGAGCTGAGGCTGGTGTGTTACCATCACGACTCACCACTTAGTGCTGGACAGAGCACTCCACTGCAGTGCTGCTTATAAATATTATTCAACCACAAGTGAAAGTTTCTCTGTGAACTTTTTTTTTTAAAAAGCACAAATTACAAAGTAAAATTTCTTTGTAATATAAATGCATTGTTGTACTGAAATAGACATTTTCCCAAAATATGTTCTTGAAACTTTCAACATCAGCCCCATCAAATCCGAATGTTACTTTAACCCATTTTGGGCGGGAACCCTTTTTGGTGTTTTAAGCATTATGTTATGCTTTAGCTATTGAAAAATAGCAGATCTACAAGCTCATATGAACTTGTAGGTCTGCTATTTTTGAAAAATCGTGAAAATGTGCCTGAAATCTTTGAATATATATTGTTACAGAGTGAGTTTTTCAGATGGGGGTCGGCGGCCAATGTCACATATATTTGGGGTCCTTGACATGAATATGTTTGAGAACCACTGAGAAACATAGGTTTTTCAGAAAATTGTCATGATTTAGAAGACATTTTGTAGAATCGAGCTCAGGTCTAAATGGGTTAATTCCTCAGTGTTCATTTAGCTAGAATATTAGACCCATACGTTTCCATTTGGTTGCTAAGTAACTATCAATTAATTTAGCTGGGGTGCCCCTCAAGGACCCCTGGGGCTCCCTCCCGGACCCTACGGTGAGAACCACTGCGCTAGAAGAATCAAGTGTTTTAGTCTTAGTCTTACGGTGGCTGATGGTGGTATGAATGTATTTGTATAAATCACAAAGTCGCAGTTCCGCTACCTGGAAATTATGTTTTTTCTTTTTTTTTGGTCAAGACTCGAGAGGCCAACTTGTTTGGCATTACAGTGTGGTACTAGAGGCATTATAACGATGCGAAGCCAAAGATAGAAATTGTATGTCCAAAAGAATTTCTTCTTTATTGTTATTCCTCTATGTATTATTTATTTGATGGGGCCGATGGTGGATCGTGATCAGTGGTGGACTATTAAAATAGTGAAAATAGCTACAATCTCTGTTGTAGATCTTTTATTTACTCTCACTACTTTTGTGTGTCACTCTTGTATTTCGACGTGCAGTAGTGTGTTCGAGAGATTCACTTTTTCTAACTAAAGGACTGTAGGTAACTGTTGTAGGAGGGACAAGCTGTCAATTGCATGAATCCTAGTATTTATCGGATAGTCCCTGGCAAGCTGGATGGGCGCTTGAGGATGTTGTTATTCTGTGCGAGTATACGTCTCTGGTGTGAATCAGTATTATAGGGCCAACTAAACTCTGATATAATTAGATTCTTGCTTATATGCACTACTAATTCTCTTCATTATATGCTGGTTTATATAAGGCGATGTGACGTCATGCTGTGACATCATGCTTTCATGCTGGGTCTCGTTTCCTTGGCAACAAGGGCATTCATTGAGATACAAGGTTTCTTCCCCGACAGCAACAAAATGCTTCTAAGTACTGTACTGTACCTCTGTGAACTTAATAAACTGTACCTCTGTGAACTTAAAAAGTGCGGAGGAAGCTCCAGGAAGAAGCTATGAGTTCATACTTGGCCGGCGTCTGTTATTGGCCATTTTCTTGTTGGCCAGGCTGCGTAAAATGCCATATCATGTCATAACTGCTGAGTCGTGCTGTACGTATTCATCTTATATTCCCTCTCATCCTCTTAGCTCATCCTGTATCATATTTCAGGGCGATGTACTTTGTTTGAGGATAGTCTCTGTTCCTTCTGAGTAAGGTTTTCGCTGTTTTAAAGGGGGAATTATGTACCTCTTTAAGTCTGGCTTAGATTAGTTTATTGTGGGGGTGTAAACCTTGTATGTCAGAAACCGTTTATATATAATTAAGATTAAAACTCTTGTATGGATAAGTAGGGCATTAATTTAAAAATCACACCCGTGTGAACTGAGTGGTGTAAGGTCTTATATAGACTGATCAGCTGTGGTCTGACGTAATGTCTGGCGTAATGAAATCACACCCGTGTGAACTGGGTGACCATAGTAACCGTGCTCATTTTTTGGTATGAACAGACAGACAGACACGTAAACTAACAAAGCCAGTCGTAGGAGTGGTTTATACCACTCAAAAACAAAACCTGAAAAAACAAGGGGGAAAAAAAGTTGAAATATGGAAAAACATGGTTTCGTTAAATAATAATGAATGTTTTCGGTGTGTGAGTCTAATGTGCCACTGGCCAGTTTGAAGGTGAAGGCACTGAAGTGCCACTCGTCTATCCTTGACCCCCACCTTAATATCAAATCCCATTGCTGAAAATAGCTCACCTACGATGCGTTGAGAGCTTGTAGATCTGCCATTTCTGCTGAATGTTCACCTCCCTCCCAGAATAGCGACACTAGGGTTCATGTGGTTAAAATAGATACTGCAGGAGTACTTTAATCTGTAACAGGATTATGTCTTAATCAGTGTACTGTACTTAATAAGTGTAAGTGTTACTGTACATGCCTAGTACAGTAGTAGCAGTTTATCAAAGGCAACATTTACAGTAGATTTTGGGGCACTACATTACTACATTTCTTTTTCCTAGTAGGTTAAGTTACTGTAGGCTGTGAAAAGGCCTCTCCTTTGTTTTCAATGCCTCTCCTTTGACCACCAAGACTTGTTGATGTACTGAAATACTTTATCTACTGTATAAGTTCTGTTTTATAGCAGTGGTTCTCAAAGAGGGTGAGTGGTCCTCACACCTATATTACTTAATACAGCATGCACATCAGTTTTTGTATAATTTGGCTATTCGATCTACAAGCTCACAACGCGCCGCGATGCAACGTGTTGCAAGCTTGGAGATCAGCTATTTGGGGTGTTGCACGGCCCAAATACAAGAAAATTTGGGGGGCTCCATGGACATGAAAATGTTTGAGAACCACTGGGGGATATAGAGGAAGCTATTTGGAGCTTAGGTTTGGGTAGCGAGTGTTCCTCATCTCTGTGTGTCTCCTCCCTCAGGCTCGTCCCCCAGAGACGTGGGGCCGTCTCTGGGTCTGAAGAAGTCCAGCTCTCTGGAGAGCCTCCAGACGGCGGTGGCCGAGGTCACCCTGAACGGCGACCTCCCCTTCCACAGGCCCCGCCCCCGCATCATCCGGGGGCGGGGCTGCAACGAGAGCTTCCGCGCGGCCATCGACAAGTCGTACGACCGGCCGCCAGCCGCCGCGGAGGAGGACGACGAGGGCATGGAGACATGTAAGACGTGGCGTGCCGAGAGGGTGGTGGGCTCGTTTGAAATATACGGTTGCAGGTATAATTGGTATAGTATATACGAACCCCAACTACAGCCAACCCAGTCCATCAGTAGCCCACTCTTCTACCCCAACTACAGCCAACCCAGTCCATCAGTAGCCCACTCTTCTACCCCAACTACAGCCAACCCAGTCCATCAGTAGCCCACTCTTCTGTCCTCGACGCTGAAGCCCTTTACCTGCTCACTCATCACGAGTCTCAAATGCTTACTGTACAAAAATCATTGAACGTTGACTGAGCTATCGCATCATCGTGTTAGAGCCTCACCGCATACTGTAGATGACACATCATTTAGCATGGACGTTTGACTCACTGTCCTGAATCCTGGCGTGGCGTTTGGCACGTGCATGAGAGTGACGGCAGGTTTTGACTAATGCTTAGCGCCTGCCGATAGACGCTAGCTTTGCTCACTGCTTTTTTATACTGGCATATCGCTGACACAGTGATGTAGTGCACTGACTGTGCTGTGTGCTGTAGCTGATGGAAAGAAAAGAAACCCTGACATTTAGATTTGTGGGCCGGGGGTTTGACAGACACACGAGACAAAGACAATCCGTCTATGCCATAAGATGAGCACAGTGATAGCAGAGCCTTTTCTTAGCTCTGCTTCTGTAAGCGACATCTCGTAACATTTCTATATGTGGTTTCACTGGAACGGCTCATTGATTCTGCGGGGTGAGAAGTTCTACATGATATATGAACCCATATGCTCCGTTGTTTTGTTGCGCTCCCAGGCAGCCGTGATATTAAAAAACCCAGAACTGCAATATGACACCTCCCACGTTCTCCCACATTTGTCTGTGCCCAGCGGATGATGCATACCCAACACATAAGACATGGAGCATTTGTCTGTGCCCAGCGGATGATGCATACCCAACACATAAGACATGGAGCGTGCTCGTGTTAGATAGCCTATTGTAATATATCGTTGCTGTCGGTGCAGAAACCTCTCATCTCCATGTTTTAACCTTTTTTGTCTTTGTTTTTTGTGTTTTTTTGTATATGAACACCCCACCTTCATTATACTACAGCGTCACACAGAAGCATCAAAAGTAGCAGATCCACAAGCTCGAAATGCGGCACAAAGTGATGCGTTTTGAGCTTGTAGATCTGCTTCTTTTGCTACTTTGAACTTGAATCCTGCAAAGTGACAGTTTTGGACATATGAGGTTTCCACCCGGCAGACAATATACGGCTGTTGTCTGCCTGTACATATTGGTATGATTTTGTGGTGCTTGTGTTGTAGTTTTATGGTAAGTTGAACACCGTGTTTCGAGGAGGTTCTATTTTAGAAGTGAAATATCTGAAGTCTGAATGATAAAATAGTTCTGCATTCTCCTCTGTCTCTATACAGTATTTCTCTCTCCATCTCTCTCTCTCTCACACACACACACACACACACACACACACACACACACACACACACACGCACACACAACCTCCTCCCAATTTTCTCACTGTCTCTGATTTATTGATTGACTCTTATCTCCATAGTCTAACGTTTTGTGTTTTTTCGTAAATTAATGCCCTAATACTTGATCATACTACAGCATCACACAAAGGTAGCAGCTCAACAAGCTCGAAACGCGTTTTGTGCTTGTCAATCTACTATTTTTGAAATGTTTGAATTTCAATCCTGAAAATAACAATAGTTTTGGACATATGATGTTTCCACGTGACAGTGGCGATATGTATGTACACATTAGTGTGTATGGGATCAGAGTTGACTACTAATAAAGTTATATTAAAAAAGTCCAAATGTCTGTCTCTAGTGGAGGAGGACACGGAGGAGAGTTCTCGGTCAGGGAGGGACTCTGTGTCCACGGTGGCCGACCTGACCCCGCTGGCCGGCACCGACAAGCCGCTGGTCAACGGCACCAACCGCACCAAAGAGGAGAAGAAGAAGGACAAGGGAGGAGGAGTAGGAGGGAAGGAGAAGAAGAAACAGCCGGACGGAGGGAAGGAGAAAGACAAGGAGAAGGACAGGAGCAAAGCCAAGGGCATGCTGAAAGGACTGGGGGAAATGTTCAGGTAAGGAAACTATAGAGTTTATACTGTTCATCCCATGGCTGATCAAAGACGCTTGAAACCCACCCGGCAGGCCTTCAGGTAGTTTTGTCTGTAGGGCAACGTCCGTCTCCCCCTCGGAACTTTGCATACGCATAAATTGGGCATATAAATCACTTCACTCAGTAATCCCTGCCCTACTGGCCCCATTGTGCTCAACATAGGGAAAGTTTGCAATTATTATGTCCCGGTAGGTATAAAGTAAAGATGTACGAATTGACCTAACTTGACTTCAGGCAAGGTCTTGTTCCGTATAGTGAGCTTTGCAGTGTGTGCACTGCAAAGCAAAGCACTGTAAAGCACTGTTCGATTAGCTTCAGCACTTTGTGGAATCACTGACGGATTAGGAATGAGAGCTCCAAGTGCCTGGAAAGCTCTGGGGCTCGTTCAATAAGGTGAAACTGCTGATATCCACAGATCTATATGTACTCTGTGAGCTGAAGCTAACGGGGCCTCGGGTAAGGAACCGGGAAATGTTCAATACACTAAGAACATTGCGGATGCCCAGCTCCTGTAGGTTACTCTCTGTACCGTCTCGGGGCAAGGCTATAGGGCTTAAGATTGCGTTCGATAAAGGTAAAGCTATCCAAGTCACACAGGTCGATGTTGGAATGCAAACAGTTGACACACACAACTGCGCATTGTGTGTGAGGTTTGTACACTGATGGTTTCGTATGGGCTCAATAGGTGGGGAATTGTGCTGACGCTGCCAGGGTTAGGATTTCCAATCCCTGCGTAGCTCAATTGGTAGAGCAGCACGGCTCTATCACGTTCAGAGTTAGGGTTTCTATTCAAACTGACATCAATAACAACAGTGGAGCGTTCCAACATCACCCATATTAACCCTGTAGCCTCGGAGCACTAGACTTGAGTTACAACTGTACTTTTTCCATCTATACCAAATCTCTTTGGCAAAAAAATTGCCAATCTACTAGCTCGCAACTTGTCGTGTTGTTTGTAGATCAGCTATTTCATTGTGAATTATGTTCCCCCAATAATATGAAGTTCAAGTGGTTCAATTCGAATCTGTAAAAAAGCCTTGCTTTTAGTCAGCTTTTAGCGGTAGAACGAAAATGATAAGCCCACTGGGAGAAATTACCTCTTCGTGCATTCTCTCTCCCTGTCCCTATACACTTAGATGACATTACACTAAAGTGCTTGGTGATAGCTAACGTAGTTAGCCTAGGCTAACTACATGATAAGTATTGAGCAGTGAACCAGCCGGACCTCGGGTCCTGTGTGTCCCAGGGGACCAGTGAACCAGCCGGTCCTCGGGTCCTGTGTGTCCCAGGGGACCAGTGAACCAGCCGGACCTCGGGTCCTGTGTGTCCCAGCCTCCAGGGGATTTGGCTCGTCTCCTATAGCAACCTCAGAGCGTTCGGATGAAATGGTCGACCATGTCAGTGGTTCTCAAAGTGGGGTCGAAATTTTAAACCTATTTTATACACCGGATATTTGTAGATAGTTGGAAAAAACTATTGGAATATTTTTGGCTTGGGGGGTCCTTGACATGGAAGTGTTTGAGTTTGAGATCCACTGGTCTACACCATAAGACAGCACAGTCAATAAAAGTATTAAATCAACAGTGAGAGTGAAGGGTTATACTTACTGTGTAGAAGTATCACTGCGAGGATTAAGGACAGAAAGCCCCTGCATGCTCAGAGAATATGTCTCTTTGGTTAAACACAACAACTAAACTGAGCTGCTCTTGCAGGGGCCATTAGAGCTATGGAGGGAACGAAGGAAACATGAAGCCTCCAGCTAGCGCCCTCGCTCCCCACTAGGAAGGAAACATGAAGCCTCCAGCTAGCGCCCTCGCTCCCCACTAGGAAGGAAACATGAAGCCTCCAGCTAGCGCCCTCGCTCCCCACTAGGAAGGAAACATGAAGCCTCCAGCTAGCGCCCTCGCTCCCCACTAGGAAGGAAACATGAAGCCTCCAGCTAGCGCCCTCGCTCCCCACTAGGAAGGAAACATGAAGCCTCCAGCTAGCGCCCTCGCTCCCCACTAGGAAGGAAACATGAAGCCTCCAGCTAGCGCCCTCGCTCCCCACTAGGAAGGAAACATGAAGCCTCCAGCTAGCGCCCTCGCTCCCCACTAGGAAGGAAACATGAAGCCTCCAGCTAGCGCCCCTCGCTCCCCACTAGGAAGGAAACATGAAGCCTCCAGCTAGCGCCCTCGCTCCCCACTAGGAAGGAAACATGAAGCCTCCAGCTAGCGCCCTCGCTCCCCACTAGGAAGGAAACATGAAGCCTCCAGCTAGTGCCCTCGCTCCCCACTAGGAAGGAAACATGGGGGGGGGCGGACAATAATACATCTATACATCATATTAGGTAAAGTGGCCATGACAGGGAGGAACAGCCACTGTAGTCTGAGAGAAACCAAGTAATGAGGTCCATGGGGAGGAAGAGAAAAGGATGAAGGGCAGAGAAAGAGAGGGAGAGAGAGAGAGAATTAGGGGAAGGGAGGAAGAGGAAGGAAGGGAGCGAGCCTATTCACATTCAGCTGTGATTGTGCACTGTGTTGAAGGCTGCGTGATATGAGAGCTGAATACACAGCAGCTCAACCTTCCTCCATTACCAACACGCACGCACACACACACGGAGCAATATTGTTAAATACAGTATGTCCCAATGAAGATTTGATTGATCGCAATAAAAATACAGCAGAGCTTTTTCAGCATCACCAGTGTGTGTGCAGACTCTATCTTCTTTTGTGATGCTTGTCTTGGCACCTGGGCCACGGATGTGTAAATGCACACTGGAAGCTCTTGTGCAATATTGTCAACATGACATTCATGCCAATAAAGCATTTGAAATAGTCCCTTTTCACAGCAGATGTTTTCTGACATGTTGATGGCAATATGAACAGTGGTGGAAAGTACTCAGTTACTTAAGTAACAGTAATACTCTGTTACAAGTGAAAAGTCTGGAGTTAAAAATGGACTTGAGTAAAAGTACCAAAAGTAAAAGTACTCATTATGCAGCATGTCTCATTTCGAGTTTAAAAATCACACCTGTGTGAAGTGAGGGGCGCTCTTATCATCTTAAAACATGATGATGTAAAACAAACATTAAATTCTCTTTATTCTCAATGGCGTTTTTAAAACAAACTAGAAACAAATATTCTAAATCTACAAAGTAACTAAAGTTTTAAAATAACTGTAGTGGAGTAGAAGTAAATGTACTGGAAATTGGAAATACTCAAAGTACAAATCGCTAAAAATTGTACTTAAGTACAGTACTTAGTTTCTTTCCACCACTCGAAATGAATTGTGGGTGGGTTTGATTTGGTAGTTCCTGTGTGCCAGCCTATAGCGTGGCCAGCTCTTGTGCAGTTGACTTCATGATGGCAACACAGTTTAACATCTAAATGAAACGCACCCGAAGGTCATGTTTCTATCTTCAGCTGCGTTTACCCATCTGTGACACGACAAAATGTCCGCTGTGCAGATGGACCTTGAGAACATGCAGAGAGAGAGAGATAGAGAGATAGGAAGAGGGAAATCAGTGAGGTGACATGAGAGACTACAGACTAGAGACAATTTAGATACAGTACACTGTACTGTATGTGGGACATAATATACATAAAGTAAGAGTAAAAGAGTAACATTCCCTCTCCCTCATTGATGAGAGAGAGGTTTGACCGGGTTGACCATAGAGAGAGGTTTGACCGGGTTGACCATAGAGAGAGGTTTGACCGGGTTGACCATAGAGAGAGGTTTGACCGGGTTGACCATAGAGAGAGGTTTGACCGGGTTGACCATAGAGAGAGGTTTGACCGGGTTGACCATAGAGAGAGGTTTGACCGGGTTGACCATAGAGAGAGGTTTGACCGGGTTGACCATAGAGAGAGAGGTTTGACCGGGTTGACCATAGAGAGAGGTTTGACCGGGTTGACCATAGAGAGAAAGGTTTGACCGGGTTGACCATAGAGAGAGGTTTGACCGGGTTGACCATAGAGAGAGGTTTGACCGGGTTGACCATAGAGAGAGGTTTGACCGGGTTGACCATAGAGAGAGGTTTGACCGGGTTGACCATAGAGAGAGGTTTGACCGGGTTGACCATAGAGAGAGGTTTGACCGGGTTGACCATACAGAGAGAGGTTTGACCGGGTTGACCATAGAGAGAGGTTTGACCGGGTTGACCATACAGAGAGAGGTTTGACCGGGTTGACCATACAGAGAGAGGTTTGACCGGGTTGACCATAGAGAGAGAGGTTTGACCGGGTTGACCATAGAGAGAGGTTTGACCGGGTTGACCATAGAGAGAGGTTTGACCGGGTTGACCATAGAGAGAGGTTTGACCGGGTTGACCATACAGAGAGAGGTTTGACCGGGTTGACCATAGAGAGAGGTTTGACCGGGTTGACCATACAGAGAGAGGTTTGACCGGGTTGACCATACAGAGAGAGGTTTGACCGGGTTGACCATAGAGAGAGAGGTTTGACCGGGTTGACCATACAAAAAGGGTGAAATCACCCAAACGCAGGAGAAATGCTGGTGCAGGAGCAGTGCAGTAGAAATGGTCAAGTAAAAGGAGTCTTCTGCAAAACGCAGGAGGGTTGGCAGGTATGCCCACATGGGTCAAGGTGTGTGGAATGAGGGAGAGAGCATCAGTGGCTTGAGAGAAATGGGGGAGGAGAGAGAGAGAGAGAGAGAGAGAGAGAGGAAGGTCAGTGCAGGAGCAAGTAGACGAGGGTTTATGAGAGAGAAAGACACTGTAAGCGGAGTAATAGAGCGGGGAAAAGAGCAAGAGAGAGAAAGCGAGGATAATGAGAATCAACGACATGCACTCTGGCTGGCCTTGGCTGCCTGGCAGAATGCTGCTACTACTGTATGTGGAGCTGCATGCGTGGCCCCCAGGTTGTTGTGGCTCTGGGGCCCTATAGGGAAAAGACCTGTGGAGATCAACATTATGCAGATGTGGGTTCACTCCATGCCTGACATGAACGCTCTATTAACAGGGAAAGGATGGGGAGGAGAGGAGAGGAGCGGGAGGACTGTGGGGGGTGGGAGGGCATGAGAGGAGGCAGGCATACACTTTGGAATAATTAAAGGAACACACACACACAAGGTATAGTCGCAGTCACAAGCATATTGCACTTGCATACACAGGCACACAGCATATATGTCCTTTTAGAGATAATATTCATACACACATGCATGGGTATGCTCTTGGGACACTCCTGCACACACAAGAGTCAGAGTCATCACTGGGGCACGCACGCACGCACGCAACACACACACACACACACACACACGCACACGCACACGTACAGATATGCACTCAATATAAACCTCTCATTGGAGCTGATAAGGATTCACTTACTGGCATGCCTGCTGTCAAAACAGCAGCATTATGGAGTTTGATTGGGTCGATACTGCCCACAGCTCTGACCCGGTCCATTAGAACCCCCTGTCTGTTTCTGGCTCCCTGCCTCACGCACACAAGCAGGCACACACACACACAGCATTTACTGGAACAAAGCACCATGGCTTACTCTAAAAAGAATATATCCTCTCCTTCGGGTGGAAACCAAAACTGTCCAAATTCAAAATTGGCAAATGTAGCAGATCTCCACGCTCAAAACACGTTGCTTCGCGCAATGTTTCGAGCTTGCAGATCTGCTACTTTTGTGTGGCGCTATAGCGCTGTAGTATGATCAAGAAGGGCTAGTCTGTTTACCCAAATTATAATCCAATTCAGGTTTACAAATAGTTTTTATTTAACCATTATTTTATCTGAGAAATTTCGAGACTGGGGTCTCTCTTGCAGGATTCTGATTGATTGATTGATTGATTGATTGATTGATTACAAAACGTCAAAGGCTTGTTTCCATTGCAGCTTACTAAACACACATATTTGCGACAAAAACTACACAAAATATAGAAAATCAAAAGCACTGCTTACGAGAATTCACATTTATGTTAGCATTTGTTATTTAGATTTTAGGAAATTGAAAAAACATACAGTACACAGTTGGTACTGTATTCATTTATCCATTTGTACACCAAATGAGCACGTATTTGTACACTCTTTTTCTGCTGCGTTCACATGGCAGAAGATACTAAAGATATAAAGCTACACAGCATATTTGTGTCTTTGTATCTGAAGTTGAAGCCAGCTCAACTTATCTGTAGCTTTGTAGCAGCTACAAATGTTGGAAGTATCTTTGTATCTTCATGATGCTGGCGAGTGGCGACCATTGAAGAAACATGCTAACCTGTATGTCTTTGTATCTGCCAGCCCAGTGAGAGCGCAGCATAATGAGTTAAAACACATTCACTCCCTAACCCGAGTTACACAAGTTCATTGATAGACCTCTTTCCCTCCCGAACACAAGTTACCCGAGTTATGTTTTATTTGTTTTATTTGCCGATTTTGATAACTTTTAAGACATTAAGGTTTTCTGCGGACACGTCACATGTTTGGATCACGTGACCAGAAAAAAATAACTGACTCTCGCTTCTCAGGGCTTCTGGGTAATGGAGTCACAATGCAATCCTATGGAGAATCATGGCAGCCTCCGGGTTACTCTTCTTTGTTTTGGATGGCGGTGGTGGAATATGTCCCGACATCATGAGAAACGATCGCGCTATTTTAAGGCGATCGTGAAATGTAGCTACGTTCATGACCGGGTGATTCTTCAATGGTTAGTGAAAAACTGCGGCAGGCAAGCGATGTTTATGATCGAAAACCTCTGCGATATTAAATTGTCCCTGAGGATATACTAGTGTACACAGATATACACATACGTACAAACTACTGAGCACACACACACACACAAGTAGTGCAGCAAACAATATGGTGTTAGATTCAGGAATGTGAGTGTGCATCGTGTTAGATTCAGGAATGTGTGTCAGTGTGCACACTGACCCTTCCGTGACATTCAGGGATGTGTTAACGGAGTAAGTTGGTTCTCTTGAGGGACTTGACATCACACCAAGAGCCTCCAGTGACATGCCAAGTATGGACACCTACAGTATGTGTTCATTAAGGTGTGTGCGTGCGTGCGTGCGTGCGTGCGTGCGTGCGTGCGTGCGTGCGTGCGTGCGTGCGTGCGTGCGTGCGTGTGTGTGTGTGTGCGTGCGTGCGCCTGCTATAGGCCAATCCTCTCATGTCTGGGAGTCCTCTCACTGTCCCAATCAAAGCCTCATTACCAACAGGGCTCTTCAGACCCAGCTGTCTGCCAAGCTGCAACTTCCCGTCCTACCTCTCCATCCTCCCAGCCTGTCTGTCTGTGCTTGTGTATGTCTCTCTCTCTCTCTCTCTCTCTCTCTCTCTCTCTCTCTGTTCTCATCATAGTTTGAGCTCTCTCTTTCCTTCTCTTTTACTTATACTCTCTCTCTTATCATTAATTAATTAATCATTAATGACCGTTATTAATACTTTTCTGTCCCACCTTCTCTCTCTCTCTGTCTTCATCTTCCACTCTGATCACCATTTGGACTTAAAACATCAGCTGCCAATCTGTTAGGTTGGCACCCGTGCAAGACGGCCACTGCCAAACATTCGAGGGCTGTGCTAATTTTGCACCAATTTTGTGTGCATGTCCTTAATTTTCCTGTGTATGTGTGTTTATTTGTGCAAGTGTGCATGAATGCAGTCTGTCCATCCCACACCCCCAGCCTGCGAGTGTAATGTAAAAGTGAACAGACAAGCTTCAAAAAAAGTGTGTGTGTGTGTGTGTGTGTGTGTGTGTGTGTGTGTGTGTGTGTGTGTGTGTGTGTGTGTGTGTGTGTGTGTGTGTGTGTGTGTGTGTGTGTGTGTGTGTGTGTGTGTGTGTGTGTATCATACTGGCAGACATTGTGGGGTGTATTCTTAGCACCCTGGCTGGCCGTCTGTCATCAGTTATTCTCAGAAACTCACAATTTTACTCAGCACAGACTTGTCCTTCGGAGGTTTTACTCGCGGCTACAGGGGATTCTTTTAATACTTAATTCATTCACGTGTTCTATGAATGCAGTCTGTTTAAAGGGCCACTTCACCCCTTTTGCAACCAGATCTCATTTGAATGATGTTTAGGACACCTTTCCTGGGGTTTTGTGTATAATGTGTTTGTAGATATTTTGGTTATGACGCCATGTTCATGAACAAAATGTGTCATGAAAATGTGATCTCACTTCCTTCCTGGACTACAAGTCACACCTCCACGCAGCCCTCCCTCCTCTCCACAAGGTGGGGGAGTGCACCAAAGCATTATGGCCATTGTAGGAATTCTGCTATCCAGTCAAACCCTAGTAGTCAAACACACAGACATTATTTTTTTCTGGCCATAGTGTGCAAATTTCAAATTGTGCTACTGTTATCTACTACAAATTCTATTAACATTGAGTGACTGCAGTTTCTTCCATGCGGTGAAACTTTAAGACATTGGCAATTTACCCCGAACATCAGGCCCTGCAGGTAACCAAATTCAACCCGGTGTCCCTATTCTTGGCATGTCATCATAGCTATAGTTGGTTTAGTTTCCTAAACATTCAAAATGTAAAAATAAAAAATACGATCTGCCATCTTATTTTTGACATACCGACATACGCCTTAAGTGGTTATGGACATGTGCTTGAAGTAGTAGTAGTAATAATAATAATAATAATAATAATAATAATAATGCAGTGCAAAGTGCTTTACAGAAAAAATTAAGAAAAAACATCAATCATAAAACTACATAAAAAACATCAAAGTGAGGGTATATGGACTGTGAAATTCTATTGGTATCATTAATCTGCACATGTAGACGACTCCTTGGTCCATTTCTCTGCAGCAGGTGTTGACTTGCTCTGTTAATTTCAGCCCCGCTCGCGGCTGGGCTCTAAGGAGGGCCTAGTATGGGCGGCTGGGCTCTAAGGAGGGCCTAGTATGTCGGTCAGTTGGTCCGTCCTTCCAACACTTTGGCCCCAAACAACATATCCCCCCAAAAAAAACGACTGGCTGGATTGCAATGGCATTTTGGTATCCCACTGGCCTTTCCTTTAGCTCCAGTCACAGGCCAATATTTCCACACACTACCTTCCAAATTGAATGAAATGAAAGTTTCTGCACTGAGCGAGGATAAACCCTACTGACCCCTTAAATAAAGCCTGACCTATTTCTAGATGGGGAAATAGAGCAGGCTTCATCTGCTCTATTTCCCAAATTAATTAACAGTTAAAAAAATGTAATGAAAACATTTTTAACTAAATTCCATGGAGAATTGTCGTCTTTTGTTGATCCCTGTGTCCTTGGTGCTGCATTCTTGATTCACTACTGAAATTAAACTTTGATCAGCAATGTTGTCCTATAAAGAGAGAGTTGAGACCAATTATGTTAACTTCTATTTTGTATTATTGATATACTGACATTCAATTTAAAAGAAGGAGGGATGTACACTAAACAACAACGTGGGCACGGCTGCTCTTGTTCACAGTGACACCGTTTGACCTGTAGAAGTTTAGCCAAGACGCCAACTTTGAAACTCTCGTTGTCTGTGACAGTCCAAAAATTAAATATTTATTCGGTGGGAATTTCTCAGCCAAGTGGGCTGCAGGAAGCCCAGCTGAGTCCTAGTGACGAGAGACGAGATGGGTTTCCATAGTCGCCTCTCAACTTCGCCCCACACACACACACACACACACACACACACACACACACACACACACACACACACACACACACACAGTGACTGCTCTTTAGCAGTGCACTGCTGCAGACCATAGACTTGTTTTCACTTCCATCCCGCTAAAAGGATTAGCGGCCACGCACCGCTCCATTCCCTTGAATTATCATTGGAGTCCTTGACATTTTGAAGTAGTTCTCCCTAACTGCATAACTTGCATAAGACGTTTTTTATCGGTTGGCTCTGGGGCTCCTATAAGCAGCGGACAAGATGGGACCGACTGTGACCAGAATATTAAACGCATTAAATGTCCTTGCACCGTGGCTGATGCTGCTCTTTCCTCTCCAAAGTTTTCCCATCAAATCATAAATCTTGGCGTGATGGAGCCTGTGTGTGTGTGTGTGTGTGTGGGGGGGGACTACTGTATCCTCACGTTGTGTTTCAGCTTGTGTGTGTGTGCGTGTGTGTGTGTGTGTGTGTGTGTACCCCAGGGAAGGCTCCTGTGTGTGTGTGTGTCTGTGTGTCATTGAGAGTCGGGCTCTTCCAGGTGGTTGTTTAATGAAAGTTAGTGGCATGAAGAGACAAAGTGTCAGCTGTCTGTGTGATAGATAGTACTGCTGCTAGCATTAACACTGGCCTATCAGTCGGAAGAGGCTGGCGTCCTCCTTCAGAGACGCTGTCTGTTAGATTAATCAGGTAATGGACCACCCCTGTCTCTCTCTCTCTCTCTCTCTCTCTCTCTCTCTCTGTTCAATCCTGATGCTGCAGTTATTTCACCTATTGCGCGCTCTCTCTCTCTCTCTCTCTCTCTCTCTCTCTCTCTCTCTCTCTCTCTCTCTCTCTCTCTCTCTCTCTCTCTCTCTCTCTCTCCCCCCCCCCCCTCCCTCTCTTGCGGCATCAGTATCTGCAAATGCAGTTTGTTTGTGGTGTCTTCTTTATCCTCCTCTCTTTTGTTCATTGACGTGCTTTCCCCTTTTCTCCCTGCCTTATTTGCATTCGCTCTTACACTTCATTTATGTCTGTTCCTTTTAGCTTTCTGTCACATTATTATTCTCTTTCCACCTCTCTCTCTCTCTCTCTCTCTCTCTCTCTCTCTCTCTCTCTCAATTTCTTGACTTTTGTTTAGTTTTGCCATCAATCTTACTCCTTTTCTCTTTGCTCAGCCTTCCCATCTCGTTCATCAGACTCATTACACACACACACTCACACACCTACAGTACACCTCATGTGTTCCATTGCATGTCTTTTCAGCTCGTGCAGATACTCTCAGCGGGCCAATTTCCCTGTGAATGAGCACGATGGCTCATTGTGAAAGCGAGCCCCGGTGCGAAAGTCATTTCATCAACAGCGAGCCGCTTTATACAGAGTCAATCACGCTGAAATATCTCTCCAATAGCTCCCATTTTGTTAAGCACCACTCCCCCACCGCCATGAATATAATTTCTCTGATGGGGCAGCGCTCGTACTTCTTTTTTTCTCAATCCCGCGCCGAATGCCAGAGTTAGTCAGAGTTAAATTGGATTGGAACTCTTCGAAGCTGATTTAGAATGGAAGCTTTGATAGAAGGGGCTGTTTGAGTGTCTGTCGGATTCCTGAGTGTTAACTGTCTTTTTGTGCAGTGATTGCATGCAAGGGTGGCTATTATCAGTTCATCATAGGTGAATAAATGTGCGTTTATTCTGTAGACTTCACATTTAGTTTAAATTATTTAGGCAGTTTATTTTTTGGAGCTACAGTATAATTAAACCGAGTTCCCAGAAGCTCTCAAAAAATAATTACCTCCAGGCTATGGGGTTTGTGACTGGAAGTCTCTGCCCTGTCAGGGAAAGTCAATGAGTAATAAGTAAGTAAGGGCATCATACCAGAGGAGCGCCATGCTATACCGAGGTTGGGGAATGAAAATAGCTTGATTAATTACTTGAATGTGTTGTACAGTTGGGTGCCACCGATATTGTCCCTTATCATTTGACCCATTTAGGCCTGACCTCAAAATTTTAAAAAATCGTTCTAAATCCTCCAGTTTTCTGAAATAAATATTTTCACGATTTTTCAAAAATAGCAGACCTACAAGCTCGTAGCGCGCCACTCGGTGGCGCGCTATGAGCTTGTAGATCTGCGATTTTTCAATAGTTAAATTATAACAATGTTTAAAACACCAAAAGGGGTTCCCGCCCAAAATGGGTTAACTGTCCTTTTGCGCAGATCACGCAAACCTCAGCAAAAAGAAAAGGACAATATCGATGGCCTCCAACTGTAAGTGATATTTGGTTAAATGCTAATGGCTCTATATTCTGATGGTAATCATAGAGTACATCTGTCCAGCTCTTAAGAAAAAAAAAATACATGTTCAAGTCAGATTCCAAACACTCCAGTCCTGTTATTGAACACACTATATACAGTAGGTATGATTGCTAAATCATAAATATAAAGCTTTAACTTTATATTTATGATTTTCACCTATAATGACATGCTCAAAATAGGGTCGCTAGATTAAAAGTGATTAAGTCTGTCTTTCTCTGTTTTTTTAAATCATTTAACCAATGAAAAGCTTGAAAGAAATGAATGAAAGAGCTTGTCCAATTGGAACAAAGGTTGATTTTTATTTCCTAAAAAGTTACGGTTTCTGACATACAAGGTTTCTGCGAGACATGCTATCTATATTATTCATATAGATGGTACCGTATGCTAACCTGACTCCGCCAGATGGGGCAGCAGAGAGTACACTGGGTTCCCCCCTCCTGCTCCCATCTGGGAACTCTCAGGCAGACTTGATGCCCGGGCACAAAACGGCCTGGCCAATCAGCAGCAGCTAGAGGCGGGATCAAGGCAGCACTGTGTATGCCTTGATCCCGCCTCTAGCTGCCGCTGATTGGGGAACCCAGTGTACTCTCTGCTGCCCCATCTGGCGGAGTCAGGTTAACCGTATGCCTCTGAGACACAAAGTGAGTAGACAGAAATGTTGCCATCTTATAATGTACATTAGTGAGGACCATTTAGATGAAAATGGGTGACATGGTCTACTACATTTACGTGACCACGTACCCGTCGTTGTCTATACGGTTCATGCCATTTATTCTTGGACTCAGTTACTCTGGATAAGAAATGCCTACATTGTAATAAGAAACGTTGTTCTTAAAATGTTATTCTTGTCTTTTGTCCAGGTTTGGGAAGCATCGAAAAGACGACCGTCCGGGTGACAAAATGGAGCGTAAAGGTTCCAACAAGTGGACCACGGCAGACACCCAGGTCTCCGACGAAGAAACACAGAGGATGAGGCTGGACCAAGAGAGGTAAAGACTATTGTTCAAAGGCTTCAAATTGGCACTCAATCAGAGTAAGTAACAGTAAGTGTTGTATGTGGTTCTGGCCAGCAGGGTCAGGTTTCATCTGCGTCTGTCAACATCTGCCAGAGACTCGGTGCACACTCTTGTAGTCTTGTGTACACTCTTTGTGCTCTCTTCACAGTTAAGTGAATACTAAGAATGTCTTACTGTGTATGTATGCTGTTACAAATCATTTAGCTACCGAGGAGTTGATGTGGCTGCTGAAACTCTGAAGCCACTGTCGACATGTTGCATGTTGGCTGGTGAAGCCTAGTGAAAGCTGAGGGAGTGCATCAATCTTGGGGTTGTTTTATTATTGATATTGGGTAAATGCCCGCCAGCCAAACGCAGAAGAGTTACTGCAAACTTCAACACAGAGCACCCCCCCCCCCCCTCTCTCTCTCTCTCTCTCTCTCTGTCTCTCTCTCTCTCTCTCTCCTTCCCTCTTTCTCTCCCTGTCTCTCCCTCCGTTCTCCGTGCGTCCATCTGTCTCTTTAGTCCAACGAAGTGAAATGTCAGGCGGGCACGGTGCCAGTCGTTTGGGGTTAGCGCTTTATAAATGCCAAGGCCATTATAGCTATAGCTCCAGCTAATTAATTCCCCAGCTCTGGATGTTCGGGGCAGGAGTCATTAATGGCATTATGCCCCGCAGTCGCTCGTTAGGGGCAAATTTGGATTGTAATTCTCTCGTCGGGTTTTGCGGAGCAGTTAGCCCAATAACATGATAATGGCCTAGTCTTTAATTATAATTGGGATAAGGTGAATGGAAATGTCACGGTGCAGGGATTTGGTTACTTCGTTAGATTATTTTGCTTAAGTTCACTGTCACATTTTATGGCAAAAGCTTGCTAATATGACAAGCTGATTTATTGGACGTTATTCTGTGTCTTCAGTGGGGTTTCTTTTACGCCATGGCTCGGCAAGAGGCCAGCCGTGAATGGGTCTGTGCGTGCGATGTGCGTACTGTACATGTGAGTGTCTGTCCACCTGCCCGTCTGCCCCTGCTCGCGTGTGTGTCCGTCCACAGACTCCACACACACACACACACACACACACACACACACACACACACTCACACAGACACGCAAGCTGAGTCGCCGGTGGCAGAGGAAACCATGCAAGGCACCAACCTGCTGATTCTCATCCCAAAGTCAGGGGAGCCAGGGATCGAAACTGGAACCTTGGATTCCACAAGCTGCCGCTCTACCTCCTGAGCCACTGCTCTACCTCCTGAGCCACTGCTCTACCTCCTGAGCCACTGCTCTACCTCCTGAGCCACTGCTCTACCTCCTGAGCCACTGCTCTACCTCCTGAGCCACTGCTCTACCTCCTGAGCCACTGCTCTACCTCCTGAGCCACTGCTCTACCTCCTGAGCCACTGCTCTACCTCCTGAGCCACTGCTCTACCTCCTGAGCCACTGCTCTACCTCCTGAGCCACTGCTCTACCTCCTGAGCCACTGCTCTACCTCCTGAGCCACTGCTCTACCTCCTGAGCCACTGCTCTACCTCCTGAGCCACTGCTCTACCTCCTGAGCCACTGCTCTACCTCCTGAGCCACTGCTCTACCTCCTGAGCCACTGCCGTTCCCAGCACTCTACGAGCATTAGCGTTTTCCTCCAGCGTTGAGCTGACCAGACTGTCAATGAATGTTCTGGCTGACCACCGCATACTCGGTGCCCGCTCGCTTTCCCAAGGTTGACCCCCGGGAGTCCCCCGACTCCTCCGCCCTCTGCCTATTGATCTGGTCTGGTACCAGAGGCTGATGTTAATCCAACCTGCGTCGACCACATGAACGCATCTCCTCACAGGTTGACGGCTGAGCAAGGCCAGAGGGAGTTAGGGCACTCCAGCTTACAAATCAATGGCTCCGACGATGGCACACAAACATACAATTAAATTCAAAATGTTCCGCCAGTGTGTGTCTTTCAATTGTCATCTTAAACCAGAGATATCAACATGAAAACGATTTACCGATCAATAGGCGGAGGGCGGAGGAGTCGGGGGACTTCTGGGTCAACCTTAGAAAAGCAAGCGGGCGGCAAGTATGCGTTGGTCAGTCAGAACATTCATTGACAGTCTCGTCTCGTCTGCTGGAGGAAAAATCTAATGCTAGGAGTGCTGGGTCTTATTTATATAGTTTCTGTCGGGCATAAACCTCTTATCTCCATATTCTAACAACATTAAATTAATGCAATACAGATCCACGTTTTGAGCGTATAGATCTGCTACTTTTGCTATTTATGAATATGAATCCTGAAAAGTAACAGTTTTGGACATATACAGTAAGGTTTCCACCCGACAGAGACGATATGGTGTGGCGCCCCAGTGTCACAACGCTGAATATAGTCGCTCTAAAAGCTCACAAGCTTGCGATTGCAAATCAGTTGTTTCAGTCCGGAACAACCGATGCTCGATGCATTATAACGTATTAAGCATACTTATCCTCAATAAGATATTGTAGAACATGTCCAGATGTCTTGTTTTTTCTCTCCCTAATGCAGGAATCTTATCCTGTTCTACCTTCCTCTAGCTCCGCTTCCTCTCTTTCACCGCCTGCTATCAATTGTGTCAGCCTTACCGCGGTGCAATAGCTTATTATGCATCGGACACAATGGCACATAATGGACCATTGTTCTGTTCTGACATGACAGAAAGGTCATTCGCAATTCTTTCTGCTGTAATGTCCTGTCCTCCTCTCCATTCCACCTCCTTTTCTCTCTAACTCGCCTCCTGTTTTACCCTATCACGCTCCCTGTTTGTTTGACGTATCTCGGTGCCTCATCAAAGTTCATTATTGAGACTGTATTTTCTTGCATTTTAATATATTGGGAGTCCGAGGGAGAGCAGATGTAGTCAGTGTGGACCTACCTTGGTGTTTTGAATCAAGTCAAATGAAATTCATCTCTATAGCGCTCGCTGTCAGCCAATGAAAATGAATGTGTAGTCAAGGACACAACAAATGTGATTTAAAAAAAATGCCCTTTCAGGTTATATAACTCTAACTCTAATAATAATAGACTACATCATGAGGGTGGAAGGCAACCTGTGCAGCCATACTGAAGCTGCAATCAAATGGTTGTTTAAATTTGTTTTGTTTTCAACCCTGCCTTTTGACTGTTGCTAAAATGAATGTAGGCCACACTTTCTATGCATCAGTGCCTTTTAACACTGAGTTTACTGCCCAGGGCGGTAAGCCCATCTGTTGACTGCCCAGGACAGAGATGTTCCGTCTTTTAAGCTTTTTAATATATCGGCCAGCGATATACACTACATGAGTCTAGGAGCGTCTATTGTGCAACTTTTGAAACCACTTCCGGTTGGTCCGTCAACAAAAGTCTTCCCCCTCCATTTTAGTGGACGGGAGGAGAAATCTTCTAACGCTGATATCTCAGAATCTAAATCACAGATTACGATTCTAATCAAAACAGCTTTTTTGACGGCCCATCGCGGTCCTGTCGCTAGTCGCTTTAGAAGAATGCATGCTCGGCGATCCTCCTGCGAATGTTTCGGTTATATGCTATATGCTATCTGCACAACAACAACAACACAGTCACTGTGTCACATTGAAAAGGGCTCTGAAGCCACAAACAGCTGGGCAAGGTCTACAGGTTCTGTATGTACTGGTTTCAACTGATGCTGGACAGTTAAAGTGTTAAGAACCCCGATTTTGTTCCCCCACAAAACAGAACTTCTACGAGAAAAGGCCACAGACCTGTAAGTAGATCTGTAACAGAAATGGACTCCTGCCTCTAGTGCTTGGTTTATGTACAGAGGGGACTGCTGGGAAGTGGGAACTGGGAAGTGGCCGGCTCTAGGTTGTTATGTCTGGCCTTATCTTATCATCCATGGTGTTAGTGTACACAGTGTATACAATCAGTAGAACTATATGCAGCTCTCTGATGGAAACACTGTTTTCCTCCCGGGTACAAAAGATCTCTCGAGAGAACCCACTTCCTTCTGTGCTGTTTGATAATCTCCACAAGTCCACAAATAGTTGAGATGTTGTGAGTAGCCAGTCAGCTGTGTGTGTGTGTGTGTGTGTGTGTGTGTGTGTGTGTGTGTGTGTGTGTGTGTGTGTGTGTGTGTGTGTGTGTGTGTGTGTGTGTGTGTGTGTGTGTGTGTGTGTGTGTGTGTGTGTGTGTGTGTGTGTGTGTGTGTGTGTGTGTGTGTGTGTGTGTGTGTGTGTGCGTGCGCGCGCGGATAATGGACGTCAGTGGGGCTCAGATTGGGCTGGAACACACTCTTAACAAATTTTCGGCCATAGTCTGTAGAGTCATCTCTTCAGACTCTACCTCACCCCCTAGCACTTCTCTGTCCTTGTTTGCCTTCTCGTTGCCTTTGTTGGAGAGATGCTGATCTACCAAACAGATGTACTGTATATCAGTTCTTATGTTGTAGTTTACTGTTAGTTAGATTCATTACAAAATTAAGGATGTTATTTAGATGCTAGGTTCATTGTTTACTTTATTTACCTTGTTGTGTATTGACTAGAGCTAATGTTCACTCGCAAAAGTGTCTGCTGAATGCCCTAATTGCAAATTGAAACTGTGTCCAAATTTGGAGATGACTCGTGCCATCAATATGACGTTGGTGTGCCAGAAATAAACTATAAAAGCTGAGTGCAAGCAGTTTTATTGTCATAACAGCATGTCTCTCTTAGAGCCAGAGAATTCAGTATTTCACATCCACTGTCCATGTCTCTCCATACTTGGGCAAGACTGACACGCTCATCAGTGTGATGCCAGAGATGCATTCAGAACCCTGTCTTGTTTATCCACTTTAAGCCATTTTGGGCGGGAACCCCTTTTGGTGTTAGCATTATGTTATGCTTTAGCTATTGAAAAATAGCAGATCTACAAGCTCATAGGCAGACCTACGAGCTTGTAGGTCTGCTATTTTTGAAAAATCGAAGAACGACTGACATAGAAACATAGCTTTTTCAGAAAACTGTCAGGATGTAGAAGACATTTTTAGAATCTGATCTCAGGTCAAAATGGGTTAAGCCCCTTTTCAAAATGTTTCAAAAATAGCCAATCTACGCACAACCTCAAGTGTCGCTGCATCGCGATGCTTGAAGATCTGTTACAGTATGTTAGGTTTTGTTTTATTTGTGAACATGTTGCTTATAATGACATCCCCAGACAGGGCTGTGCAGAGAGCACTGAGGGAGCAGGGGTTCAAACCCCAGACAAGGTCAGATGTGTGGGCGCGCAGCGCACGCCTATTTTTGGGGTTGGTCTTTTTGTGGGGTCCGTCCCTTGTGCCATTTCATGTCGTTGGACAGTAAAATAAGCAATACGTTCTCATTAGTCTGAAACTAAAACTGTAGCCAGCACATTAAAAGTATAATTATAAAAAATAATTATTATAGTGGAATTATCATTACTTGTCAAATGTTCGTCTTGAAGGGCCAATGGCCCTTGTTGGCCCCAAACATAAGCCCTTATTGGCCACATTGGCCCACATGCCCTTATGTGGACTTTATTTTTTTTGAGGGAAGGGGCACTTTGAGGCAAAAGGGCAGAGGCTAGCTCCCCACCCCCCCCTCCCCCTGCATGTGCCTGTAGGGACGCCTTGGAGCAGAGTGGTTTAGGGCTAAAGATTTGCATAAAAAAAGACGTCAACCACGTGACTGGTGGTGTGGTCACAGGTTTGATCCCGTACAATAAAAGCATCGGCTATACGACTGAAAAAAGATGTAAATGTAGTGTGTGTGAATCCTGCGGGGGCACTATTAACCATATGAAATGCCCCCACTAGCCCACTCCTTGAGAGTCATCAGGGAAATGTACCTCTCTCTCTTTAGAACACGTTCAAGCCTCTGATGGAAAACCTGCTGCTTTCTTTCACGTATTCGTCTCATTATGTCCAACATGCAAATTTTCCGGGGGGCACTTGCCCGATTTCTATTTGCTGAGCGCCAAGCAAACCCAATCCGCCCCAATTACCCCTTTTTACACACGCACACACACACACACACACACACACACACACACACACACACACACACACACACACACACACATCACTATTTCTGTCCCGCTCGCTTTTCCAGCGCTGTTAAAAAGGGGCCTGGAGAAATGTGAGTGTATGGTAATTGGCAGTTGTAAAGCTCTGATAATTGGCAGGAGTGTAATTACAGGTTGATGCGTAGTTCCCCCTCTGCTATGGAAAATGCTCTTGCTCGTTATTCGCCAGGTAATGGCCTTAGAAAGTGTATATGTGTACTGTGTAGTGCGCACGTGTGTGTGTGTGCATGTGAGTGTGAGAGGTTTGGAGGTTGGTGTGTATGTGCTTAAGTGCTTGTGTGTGTTGGAGAGACAGTGTTTTGAGTCAGACGGAGAGAGAGAAATCGGGAGATGTATGTCAGTGAGAGGATAAGAAGGGGGGGATGTGTGTGTGTGTGTGTGTGTGTGTGTGCGTGTGCGACTGTGCGCACGTACGTGCATGTGTGCACTAGCAGCACACTGAATACAAAGTGCTTCCCTTGTGTGTGAGGTGTTGTACAGCCCTGGGTCTATTATGCATTGTTTATGGTTTCTTTTGTTGGATGAATAATAGACTCTTCATCGTGTGTGCTCTGTAATGGAAAGTTAAAATGGAGCCATCAACAGTCTCTTGCAGATGTTGCCGTGGAGCGTCTCCCGTGTTGTTAATGTGACGCTGGAGATTAAAATGGCGCACGTGCGTGCGCACCATAAACGTAAGCCTGGGAGAATATTAAACTAGTTCTCCGAGAATTAACTCTGTCTGCCCGCACAGGTGTTGGCCGAGATGATGATAATGATAAGTAGAAAAGCGTGCTTCTCGGAGGTGCGCTCGTCTCCGCCAGGCCGGGTGGCCTAATAGGGCGAGGGCTGTGTAAGTTGTGTGTTACGGCTGTCAGGTCATGAGGGCACGCCCCTTTCTGTTAAAGTTGCATTAATGTATTGTGCTGATAATTTTATACAGAAGTGTTTAAATATGCAATCTGATTAACCTAGACCCTTTGATCTAGGAAGCTTCTGGACCGTGACAGCATTCGTTTGAACCTTCGCCAGTTCATCCTATCTGTGTCCCACTGTATGAAAGTAGATACTGTATACCTCCAGGGATATGAGGCCCAAATACTTTGAAAAAGAGCATCATTTTCACATTTTCGATCATTCACCCATTAAAACCAAGAGAACATATGGGTGATTTTAGCATTGGCTATTCAAAAATAGCAGACATACAAGCTCGCAGCGCGTCACTTCTTGCCATGTTGCAAGCTTGTACATCTGCTATTTTTGTGTGTTTGAATAATATTGAATGTTTGAACACAAATCTTCTCTCTTTTCAGATGAATGTCCGCCGCCAAATACACATACATTCTTCTTCCTTCTTGGCCAGACAAACTTTAAGAACTACATGATTTCGAAGGCATTTGTAGAAGGTTTCAATGGGTCGATGACGTGCTCTTCTCCTCCAGGATCCAGGCTAAGACCAGAGAGCTGCGGGAGCGCCAGGCCAGGGAGAGAGACTACGCCGAGATCCTGGACGTGAGTCGACCCCCCGGCGAGGATGAGCACCCGTACGCCGGCATCGCCTCTCTGGACACCTCCCTGGACGGTGGCGTCGGCGGCAGTCGGCCGCACAGCCCCCGTCCGGACGACTATCCCCAACACCACCTCCATCACCAGCACCACCACCCACATCACCAGCACCACCTCTCCGACTCGGTGTACACCCAAGTGAGCAAGGCCCGCAACGGACGGCCGCCCTCAGCCGACAGGTAGGAACCCCTAGTGGTGGAGAAAGCTTTTCTGCGCCTATAGTATGTGGTATATGCGCCTGGACAGCTAGGCCAGCGTGCGCCCCGAGAAAGCCTTTCTTGATGTTGCTTGATTAGATTAGAAGGGAGGGGAAGAGAACAGATGGGAACAGCGTAGAATGAAGTAGAACACAACGGAATACACATTTGTTTGGCTATTGGCTTCATCGTGGTACAAAACAGTAACACAGACATGACACAAACACTACAAAACACAATTCATTTTCATTAATTTTTCATTCTTTGTTCCGTTCATTTTGAGGTAAGAAGTTTCTCATTTGTTTCTTGTTATTGGCTTCTCTTCTTTCTGCACTTTTTAAACTACACTTAATTGCTTTTTTTTAGATAACATTTTGTGAGAAGTTATTAATATTAATGACTCAGGCCTGAATGCAGACGGTGAGACACTTTATCTGTCATCTACAAAGAAACAAGTCGCTCTGAAGGTTTAGATTAATTTACTATCCTTTAGAAATCTAGACAATGCTAAAATGTGAAAGAACAACGGCTTGCATAATATGAATGAATGGGGACAGCAGTGAAACAAAAGGGCATCTTACATCATAAAGCAGTTTTATCCTGTCTAGGGTTGTTGTCGTTTAATATCTTACAAAAATGCCTACGGTGTCCTTCTTGTTATCAGTGATGTTGAAGATCAATAGAAACATAATGAAGTCTGTGTTGCTTTGTAGACGTGATGTCCATACAATACTGATCTTAACTGAGGTGTCCCAACCTCACCCTATTTATTCATTTGATAGTGGCACACGCACACGCACGCACACGCACGCACGCACGCACGCACGCACGCACGCACGCACGCACGCACGCACGCGCACGCGCACACACACACACACACACACACACACACACACACACACACACACACACACACACACACACACACACACACACACACACACACACACACACTTTTTTTGTAGCATGTTATGCTTACCTATAGACAAATCCACGGAGGGGAGCCCTTGGCGCAGCAATGGCTGAGGTGTCACATTAAGCACAGATTGACACCTCAACATTGATTGCCTACACCTGGCCTACAGGGTACCGCTCCATGGATTCGTCTATTGGTATAGAAGGGAGACTTTTGACCTTTGTAATGTTTTTTTTACTTTAATTTTAATCCCACGCATTTGCAACCCATATTATCTAATGTAATCCTGGGCGCTACACTTCCTCTGCCAACCTGGGGGGGCAGTGGACTGAGCTCATGCTTCCTTCTATGCATGAGGAGTCCAAGCTGCTTATTTTCACCTGACAGGGGGGAGTTTCCCCGTTTGGACATAGCGCGTGGAAGGAACACGTTATTCCAACCAGTTCCTTTCCCCTCCTGGCCAGGGGAGGTAGTTTATTGACCTTTGTCATTCATAGTTTTTCCGATGCATTCCTAAGAAACTATTTAAAAATTGTGACTGATCCACTTATTAGATTAGAAGGTAGGCCTACTGTATATAGGATGGTTATTGGTTGGTTCATCGCCAACTTGACCAACAGTATATGAGTTTCATAGTGATGTGTTGTGACTGAATGATGGTACAGTGCATTGAGTCACTGCAGACAGAGTGACATGCACACATACTGTTCATTGAATGATGGTACAGTGCATTGAGTCACTGCAGACAGAGTGACATGCACACATACTGTTCATTGAATGATGGTACAGTGCATTGAGTCACTGCAGACAGAGTGACATGCACACATACTGTTCATTGAATGATGGTACAGTGCATTGAGTCACTGCAGACAGAGTGACATGCACACATACTGTTCATTGAGTCACTGCAGACAGAGTGACATGCACACATACTGTTCATTGAGTCACTGCAGACAGAGTGACATGATGCACACATACTGTTCATTGAGTCACTGCAGACAGAGTGACATGTACACATACTGTTCATTGAGTCACTGCAGACAGAGTGACATGTACACATACTGTTCATTGAGTCACTGCAGACAGAGTGACATGATGCACACATACTGTTCATTGAGTCACTGCAGACAGAGTGACATGTACACATACTGTTCATTGAGTCACTGCAGACAGAGTGACATGTACACATACTGTTCATTGAGTCACTGCAGACAGAGTGACATGATGCACACATACTGTTCATTGAGTCACTGCAGACAGAGTGACATGCACACATACTGTTCATTGAGTCACTGCAGACAGAGTGACATGATGCACACATACTGTTCATTGAGTCACTGCAGACAGAGTGACATGTACACATACTGTTCATTGAGTCACTGCAGACAGAGTGACATGTACACATACTGTTCATTGAGTCACTGCAGACAGAGTGACATGATGCACACATACTGTTCATTGAGTCACTGCAGACAGAGTGACATGTACACATACTGTTCATTGAGTCACTGCAGACAGAGTGACATGTACACATACTGTTCATTGAGTCACTGCAGACAGAGTGACATGCACACATACTGTTCATTGCGACCACAGGGCACATTTACTATGAAAACCTGCATCTCCCGTCCGTCAGTTAGTTAGTCACCCCACGCCTCCATATACGCCTCCATATATGGTCACGCCTCGTGACATCACACCTCCATATATTGTCAGGCCTCGTGACATCACGCCTCCATAAATGGTCATGCCTCGTGACAACACGCCTCCATATATGGTTATGCCTCGTGACATCACGCCTTGTGACACGTCACGCCACCATATACACCGTATGGCCATCTCCAAGATCATGACACTGACCATCTAACCCTGGATAACCATACATGGAGAAGACTTAATCATCACCTAGATATTCATATGTGGAGCCGGGCCACCCGGGCTAGAACAGAATTCATTCCATATGTTGATCTGCCCCCCCCCCCCCCATGCCAAAGTGCCAGCGCTCGCCCAGCAGACTGCCGTCACCCAGGGGGATGTGTGCACGCGACCTCGCCCTTTAGGGTGAGGTCGCTTCTCGCCCTCATGGCGTCTTACGGGTACTGTATGTACAGTAGTACTATGTACTGTACGTTACACCATCATATCACTTTTAACTTGGTTTATCACATACAAGGAACTTGCTTTGATGGCTTGCTCACACAGATCACCCCAGACATATACAAGTACAGTAGGTTGTTTTATTCTCAGTATGCATATGGCCTCTCTGAGAGACTTATTGATTGCACTAAAAGGATAACATTTTGTGTGTCGTCATGCGTGGTGGGTGCTGTGTTTTTTTGTATTTATTATCAAAGTAAGAATTGGATTCATTTCACTAAAAGGTCCTAATCGCCATATAGCTCACACTAACCTTTCACCACTTCCTCAACACCAGAGACCTCCCAACGTTGTTATTCCAGTCAGATGTGTGTGACTGGGCCAGACACAGGCTCACATAACGGCAACCAGCAGTGTTATTGTGGCGTGGGCTGTGGCGGCGCTACAGCCAGCCGCCAGAGCTATGGCTCTCGCACACCTGGAGGAACAAAACTAATCAGAGCAAAAGGAGGCAGGTGGTAAATGTCAGAGCCCGCCTGCCGCCACACACAATCAGCCTCCGTGCGCAGAGAGAGACCCCGGAGACCTCAGACCGCCCAGGGGACAGAACCTTTGTAGATTCTCAGCTCCTATATACGTGCATGTTCTCTCACTCACCCTCACACGCTCTCTAGTCACTCATTATTTTCAATCTCTTGTTCTCTCTATCTCTGTCTATCTTATCCCTCTCTCTGCCTAATCACTATCTCCTCACCTGTGGCTCTCTGTCCGTACCTTTCACTCCCTCATTCAATACTGTATATATTTTCTATTCCCCTTGCTCTCTCTCTCTCTCTCTCTCTCTCTTCCTCCTCTTTCTTTACTATTGACTTGCTGTCTGCTCCTCGCTTTATCTGTATTTCCTGTCACACTATTGTCACCCAAAATGTGCCTACAGTCAGTGTAATGTAAACTTAAAGTGCATCATCATCAGTAGCAGGCTAGCAGCGCTGGCCAGTGTGGCGACTGCAGTATTAGCACACCACATTTCCCAAAACCCTCCTTCGATCGATGTGCGAGGGAGACTGCGGGGCTGTGCAGACGGATTTGGGAACCGCTTCATAGCCCGCGGCATGGCAGAACCGTTGGCTTTGCACAGATAAGAAGCACGCCCCGTGGTCTGAATGAAGGGGCTTGTCCTCCTGGCGGTGGCTTTCACGCATTCCCCAGACGGACAGCCTCGCCACCCGTGCACTCCGCCAACACCGTAGCTCCCTCCTATTGATTTATAATTCATTGTGCCGCTGCTGCCGTGCAAGCAGATTTGTCGGTGGCGTTTCTCTGATGTAGGGGAAGCTTTTTGCAAAGGCGCGTGGGACGCATGGGAGGACGGTGGACGTCAAAACAATTGTGCAGATGGTGACTGCAGTTTCCCCTTGAGTCACAGTTCATGCAGTATTCTTTACCAACCCTGATACCTAAATAATCATTCATCCATTTGCTGCATTGGCAATGCAATTGTTTCTCTCTCCCCCTTCCTCCGTGTGTTACTCACAGACATAACTTTGGTGGTAAATCTCCGAAGGGGGAATGAATTTGATGAGAAAGCTGCTCCCACTCTCTCCCTCTCCTTACTTTCCGCCTACTGAAGCCCAGGAAAACAACGTCGAGCAGACAGGCGTCCATGACCTTACTGCTTTATTACTTCTCTGAAAAAAATATCTGCCCCTTCAGGCTTCGCCTTGCTGTAGTATTTGGATTTACCAGCAAAGTGCACTGTATTGGATTTCATTCTGTTATGTCACACACTGGGATTAAGTCAGAACAGTGTTAGCACAACATGTTGGTTGTGAACTCGAGGTAGGGTTTGTTACAAAGCCTCTCTTGAAGAACGGCTAGAGAATGCCCATGTGTGTGTGCATGTACCCTTCAATTTAACTTCAACCATGGTGTTCAATCATGTGCCACAGAGAGACGAGGTGATTCAGTCAATCTAACCAAACGAGTTGATTTCACTTTATTTTGTGTGCTCTGTGCTGTGACGATGTTACGTCTCTGAGCCCTCCTTGGTACCACAAAGAGAAAAGGCTATCATTTCACAGTATGATTATCTCTCGATCTCAAACAGCAAGCGATACTGTAGAGACATGGTTATGCAGCTTGTGCTCATAGCCCATTCATGCCTAGAGAAAGTTACACAATAGTTCTTTTCAGAAGCCCTTGATGTAACAGAATAGGTGCCAGGAACACAAACAGCCCAGAGATATTAAGTTTCACTCCCAGATCCTTTGACCGTTAAGAAAAAACATACCTGCTGGGAAAACCAGGAAGTGAGTTTCCGGTTTCCGGTCTGCCTGCCCTGCAGGACAGGAAGTGAATGAGACTCTGGCATGCCAGGCGTAGGAGGGAGACTGGGGAATGTTTGTTGATGGGATCTGAGAATGGCAGCGGGGGCTGATATCAGAGCCCAAGCATTGTGGAAAAAACAATAATGTGAAACGATAATTCATCTGTACAGTAACCGAGGGTTAAGAAATATTTTGGTGTTCAGCCATGCCCCGTAGCTGTAGTGTGCATACCGAGATAACTGGAACCGGGACAGAGTAAATGGGTTACATAAGATGTCCGAGTGGGCTTTTTGTCTGAATGTTCTGGCCATGTTTGCTGCGTTATCTTGGGTACTGCCACATGAATTCAACTTTGTGTTCCCTTCCTATATTTATTTAAGTTTATCTTGGGTACTGCCACATGAATTCAACTTTGTGTTCCCTTCCTATATTTATTTAAGTTTATCTTGGGTACTGCCACATGAATTCAACTTTGTGTTCCCTTCCTATATTTATTTAAGTTTATCTTGGGTACTGCCACATGAATTCAACTTTGTGTTCCCTTCCTATATTTATTTAAGTTTATCTTGGGTACTGCCACATGAATTCAACTTTGTGTTCCCTTCCTATATTTATTTAAGTTTATCTTGGGTACTGCCACATGAATTCAACTTTGTGTTCCCTTCCTATATTTTCCAGCTGTTTATTTTCGTACTTTCTTGTTGTTCCAAATGGTTAGCATACAATGATGGATTGGTACAAAATCTAATTACATTTAGTGTACCTTGATGCTCTAGTGGCTTTCCGTAGTTTTTCCTGTGTTGACAATATGGTAGAAATACTATTACCAGCTGGTAATGCATCAGGTGCACATACAGTACATGTTCAGTGAGTGTCTTAGTCAAGGACATGATGTGATGCCGTGAGGAGCTGGAATCTTCTGATCCGAGACACTATTAACTCTACGTGTTGAACTACAGTAAGCCATGTAACCCCTAACCCTTCATACCAAACTCTCCCCATTGACCACTTTGCCTCCAGCTTCTCTAAAAGATAAAAAAAACATCTTTCTTAAGTTACCCCCCCAGGCCCTCATCTCCTCACAAGGCTGTAAAACACCCAATCACCCTTCTCTGCGGCACAGTTATGCTGGAAAGGAAAGGGGGGGAAAGCAAACAGACAAGAAGGCCCAGCTGCATAAATATCCAGTGGAATTCATTTTCTAATTGCCTTCTGCCTTCCAAACTACCCTTGACCAAGATATCAATTTAACTGTAGTGCTTTTAAAAAGAGAGAGCGAGAGAGGGCGAGAGAGAGGAAGAGTGAGAGCCATAGGGGGGGGGGGGGGGGGGAGAAGACTTGAGAAAGAGGCTTCAGGATGCCTTGGGGAGCATTTGTCCGCTTCCTCTGCCCTAAGGATGGATGTCCACAGTGCCTGTCAAGTCGATCAGTCTGCAGCAACAAGGTCCAATCAACAGCCAGCTTCTCAGCCTTGTGCCGCAACGTTCGGCTCCGCAACGGTTAATGGTGGATCTCCTCCACGCCTCCTGCTTATGCTGAGGCGAACATGATATGAAGAGACGCAGAGTGGATCAAGGGTTGTGCACGTTGACTTTGTGTGAAATGTATTTTAGCACGACACCACGTGTGTGTTCTCTTTCCTCCCGTTGTTTTGGCCGGCCCACAGTTTGCTGCATAGTAGAGCAGTGTTGATTTTGACAGTATATTTTGATGTAGTTTTAATCACAGTCTTTTGAATATAAAGTATAAGATTTTAGTCGACAAAATCTACAGTTGATTTTGTCGACAAAAATGTCGATTTAAGTTAACCAAACAAAAATAAAATGACTTGTCTTTTCGTTCTACATGGATCTCTTCTCCACTAGTCCCTCCTTAACATTGTCAAAAAAGTATATTGACAAAATTGTCAATATACCTAGTCAACGAACCGTCATAGTTTTAGTCGCCAAAATGGTCACTGCTATGTGGATGAGACTATACTGTTCTCTCTGCAATGCTAGTGTGCTTTGGCCCCCTGCCGATATCCCGTAACCTTGCCCCCGGGACTTTTATTTTCTTGCCTAGTCTCCACCCATCCCACTCCAATCTGCCAAGTAAAATATTGTCTGAACCTGTTGTTCTTTTTTTATCTCTATGGTTTTCCCACAATTATAGGCAAAAAAAAAATTCCACACAAGAGGCCCTGGTGTGTGTTCGCCTGACATCTGTTAACATTTGTCATCGTATACATTTTCGAAAAGGCCTTGCCCTCCGAACTGTAAACAAGGAGTCGTGGAAAACCCACATCCCGTGAATGACGGGCTGTACCTGCTGCTGCTGCGGCAAAACCCGCCTGTCTGTATCCATTCGCTGCTTTTCGCCGATTTACGACACGCGTTCACTTAGGATTTATTTGAAAAGGCGGCAGTGGTGTTATTGAATAACATTCATCCTCATTAGCCTGTAACGCATGCCAGCTCTTGTTTCATCGTAGGTGTGCATACATAAATGTATGTCCTGGAGTATATCTATGTGTGCATGTGTATGTGGACAGTCAAGTCAATTACACCCCTCTGTTGTAACCACCCACCCCCCCCTCCCCCCCTGCCGCGAGTACACGGCAGCAGTGAATGCTGGGAAGGCTCAGGGGGGATTTGTTGTGATTTGATTCTGTCTGTGCAGGAGGACGCAAAGGATTGTTATTGAATCGGCTCCATTACATTTCATCTCCGCCAGGGGACCCCTGGGGTGGGTTGGTGGGGGGTGGGTGGGGGGTGCAAGCCGCCCAGAGGGGGAACGCACGGAGCGGTCAGTGCCGTATCGCAGGCCAACAAACCAACGAGGATGACAGTTGCATGTTGTTATAAGGTCGTGTGTGTGTGTGTGTGTGTGTGTGTGTGTGTGTGTGTGTGTGTGTGTGTGTGTGTGTGTGTGTGTGTGTGTGTGTGTGTGTGTGTGTGTGTGTGTGTGTGTGTGTGTGTGTGTGTGTGTGTGTGTGTGTGTGTGTGTGTGTGTGTGTGTGTGTGTGTGTGTGTGTGTGTGTGTGTGTGCACGAGCGCGTACGTGTGTGTTTTCCTGGTTTCCTGGCCTGTGCATTCAGAGGGATGTGTGTGTGTGTTAGATTGGGCTCCTGGGCAGCTTGGCTTTGCAGCACTGCTTTATAAAGGCCAATCAATCCCTCTACTCCCCAACACACATACAGGTACACACAACTAATCCCACATTCCTTCCATTCAGGTGGTAGAGACTCCCAGCAGGAGCCGCACGCACACATACACACACATGAGAACAGCATATACACCATGATCTGCTTATGGACACACACAGTGTCAAGGCGGATTAACATGGATGCAAATGCACACATATGTAACACGCACGCACACACGTTTGGATGTTACCACAGACAGACCCACAGTACACATACATACCTGGAGATACAATGTATCAATCAATAAGCATCGGAGGAGTGCACAGAAACCGCAAGCACGTGCGCATCGTGGGCAGTCATGCAAGTCTTATTGTATGTAACTGCTATCCCTGTGTGTTGCTGTCATCATTTGGACGGCCTATGTTCCATTTGAAATGAAACAATAACAGAGACCGTAGCTCTCATGCTGCGTTCACACTGGCAGCTGCGAAAGATAAAAGCTGCAAAGCATACCTGTCGCCGTTGAAGTGTTCAGCAACACGCTCGTTGATGTCAAGCGAGCCTGCGATAAGCGACAACATTGTTAAGGAAATAATACAAGCAGGAATTGTGTGAAGAGAGAGAGGTGAGGGGAAATGGCTAAAACAAGGCTTTTAGCTTTGTAGCTGCAGTTGAAGCCAGCTCAACTTGGATTGTAGCTTTGTGGATTTTGTAGCATCAAACATCAGGTGTAGCTTTGTATCTTCATGTCGCTGCCTTCCATTGAAAGTGAATGGTAACCTGTAGCTTTGTATCTTAATGGTAACCTCAACTGTAGCATTGTATCTTCATGTCGCTGCCTTCCATTGAAAATGAATGGTAACCTGTAGCTTTTTATCTTCATGTCGCTGCCTTCATTTCAAAAATGAATGGTAGCTTTATAGCTGCCATGAGGGTGCACAAATGCAACACTTGGGATTTTACCGTGTAGGTTATCATCATTCTGGGTTTCCCAAATGACTATGTGTAGGAAGTATGTGTGTGGTTCTTCTCAACAACACCCCCTTTCACTGTGAACATGGATATTACGTGCATAGATGTGCCACGCAATGGTAGACCTGAGACCACCGGCCTGACCGATCAATAAAATAATGCTGAATTAACTAGCTTGTCGGATAATAAATATAGGCCTATACAAGGAGGTTAAATGGGAGGCTATTGTGCAGTCAAAGTTACCAATACAAGCTAGTTAATTCAGCATACTTTTATTGATCGGTCAGGCCGGTATGGTAGGCCTGAGGCCTACCATACCAGGACTCAGGCCTACCATACCAGGCCTCAGGCCTACCATTGCGTGGCACATCTATGCACAGAATATCTATGTTCACAGTGAAAGGGGTTGTTGTTGAAAAGGACCACACGCATACTCCCTACGCATAATGTCCTTTGGGAAACCCAGCCATATCATAATATCGTCATCATAAAACAGCAGTGTGCTGGAATAGGTTTAAGGAATTATCTTACTGTAGCAGAATCGGGGAAAACCCCAAATGTAATAATAATATTACATTACAGATCATGCAAATTGTGTTTGGATTGAGTCCTCCACTAATCCTCCGTACAGATTTGATTATTAGTTACCGGGATTATGTGTTCTGTGGATACCACACACGCGCTCATGCCCAATCATAATAGAAATCCCAGACATTTTAATAACACAAAACCCAGTGGGGATTGCTCTTAATATTCACTTAATATTATGACTTACTGCTTAGCATTTTGGCAGCTCAATTGACTATTTGATGTGGGCTCTATGCATATTCCCTGCACCCTGAGACTGTGATATTTATTGCTGTGAAGTTCACTGCTATCTGGGGAAATCTGACTATCTCCACTCTAATCTTCTAGTGGAGTTATTTCTTTCTTCATCTGTGAGGAGGTTATATGGGTCCTTTATGTGCTGAGAGACCAGAGAGCGCCTGCTACTGATGCCAGCTCCCCTGGAACCCATTTCAAAGCTATTATATTCCTGCAGCTGCACACGAGTAAAGATTAGAGGAGCGGGCGTATGACTGTTAGGTCGCCAGCTTGAATCCCTGAACCAGCTGGGGGGAAATTAATGAACAATGAATTGCCATGTCCCAGGCCTCAGCCATGATCACAGAGCTGGCCCTCAAGCCTGAGCGAGGCAGGTAAAGGCCGAAGCGGCCTAAACACATCGTTGTCTAGTTCGCGGTTTCACCATATTACATAGAGATATAGGCTATTTCTCCAGTAATTCGTTTTTACAGATTGTGTTTGTCATACGTTTGTTAATCTTAAATCTTTAATCTATTGTTTCTCCAGGGGCGGTTTTTGTCTAGACTTTTCGAATCAATACACGCTTTGAAATGCATTACAACAACTCAATGGTAACGTAACTTTGACAAAACAACAATGGTAGGATAAAATGTGTGTTTTTGAATTACCTATCAAGAAAGGTTCAGTTCTCTAGTCTAGAAGCTGCTTTTAATACCATACTGAACAATTGATTGCGGGCTTCCGATGACCAACCGCTGTATTTTTTGATGAATTGAACATGGTGGACCCTGTTGTAAACAAGTGTAATGCTTAATTGGGTCGTCCACTCACAGTTAACAGCCTTTGTATTGAGTTTGTGCTTGAAATGTACTGTAATTCTGCAAACTGTTAATACAATTTTCAATCAATCAATCAATCAATGCTTTGGAAAATGATCGGCACTAATGTTATAATGCAGTAATGTTCAGTTTACAGTGAGTCATAGTCAGTGAGCTAAACATGCTAGGTCTGGTCCATTAAGAGACTTAGCGTGGGGTCCAGAGACCCCAGAGGTCCTTGAGAGGGTTCCAGCTCTCCAGCTAAATTATTGAAAAGTTATGAACCAAACTGAAGAAGTCTTTCCAGTCGAAAAACGTTAATCGTGCAAAATAAAGCTTTTGACTGGGAGCGCCTGCAGTAAGCCACAGTGTGTGTGTGGACTATTATCTTTGAATTGCCTGTGATTTCCGTTGGTCCCTGCAGTGGATGTGCCATGCAGCTCTATTCTCTTTTATGAACCAAACTGGCCCTTGTGGGTCTGTAAAGTGTAAATGTTTAACTCCCACATGTAACCACATCATGAACCTTGAGCCTGTATTCCTGGATGAACTATGGCTGCTCTAGTGGAGCTCTGCAGGTGGGACTCTCTTTTTCGCACAGTCGATGGGCGCTGATGGGGCGCATGTTTTACAGTGCCGGCTACTACTAGTACTACTAACCAAAACCTAACCTGTAAAACAAGCACCCCATCAGCGCCCATCGGCTCCCAGGCTTTGCGAAAAAGGTAGTCCCCTCTGCAGGCGCCATCACTAGGAGGTACAGTAGTGTTATGACTGTAGAGTTCCTCTATGTCAGTCTGGACGCATTTGTGACACATTTTTATGGATCCCTTATGTTTTTGTTTCCTACATATAGTTGTTAATTATTATAGTTTCAAAACATTTAAAAAAATAATTATCCAAAAATAGCTAAAAGACCATAAAGTTCCATAAATTAGGAAGTAGTGAATATAGCTGATATACAAGCTCACAATGTGGCACGAAGCGACACATTGTGAGCTTGTAGATCAGCTATTTTCACTAATTTGGGTCCCGGGGAATGTCTAATTTCTCTTTTGGGTCACGGGCTAAAATGTTTAAGAACCACTGCTCTAGGTTTTAATGTGTGTACTCCTGTGCATGTAAACCCAGGCCTCACTGGGAAACATTATGGCATGCTCGCCCCCGGAAAAAATAAAATAAAATAGAAAGTTTCCTAGAAACAAAAACAAAACAAACTGCCCAAATCAACCGAAAGCCTGAGGTTCTTATTATTTCCACAACTGCAGCCACCCCCGTAACCACTCCAAAAGTCATCACCAGCATTACAAGCATGGAGTAAGCGCAGTAAGCAAACTCGGCAAACCACCACGCACCCCCATCATAACAAAACACACACACACACACACACACACACACACACACACACACACACACACACACACTGAAAGAGCCACCGCTCTCTGGGCAGTGAATAATGCTGAATCCCATGGAAAACCCCAGGGACACAGGATGCTATTGGACACATTACAGAAAACGGCAGGGGATGATTAGTGGTGACCTGAAACACACACATGCTCTCTCTCTCTCTCTCTCTCTCACACACACACACACACACACACACACACACACACACGCACAGGCGTGCAAACACACACAAACTGAATGTTATACGTAATCTCTGCATACCTGTACATAAACCCACACACAGGATACAGATGAGCATTAGAGTTGTTGATCAGCAAATAAGAGTGTACTTCTCTGTTGGTGTGTGTGTGTGTGTGTGTGTGTGTGTGTGTGTGTGTGTGTGTGTGTGTGTGTGTGTGTGTGTGTGTGAGTGTGAGTGTGAGTGTGAGTGTGAGTGTGAGTGTGAGTGTGAGTGTGTGTGTGTGTGTGTGTGTGTGTGTGTGTGTGTGTGTGTGTGTGTGTGTGTGCGCGCATATGTGTGCGGTTCCACCTCCCCTCTACTCACAAGTATTGACTGTCTGCAAACTAAATGATGTCATACTGTATTCGCTCTCTCTGCTATAGCCTTTTTATCTACTCTCTCTCTCTGGCATAAACACATAACTTCCACACTATCATGGGTACAGATGCTCTCCTGCTAGTTAGGCATTAAGTACCTTTTATGCTTTACAATAAACCATTTTGACCCTAAAAAGAATAAGTCATAAAACATTTAAAGGGAGCCATGGCTTTAAAAAAAAACAATCAAACCCCCCCCACTCCCACCCCATCACCATTACCGTCACACATGTCCCTGTGGAGACCACTTAATGTATTAATATTTATCATATCAGAGAGGATAAGGCTAAGCATTCCTAAGTCTCCCATCCATCCACAGAGCTTTTGTACGCAGATGGAGCCTTATGGCTCCATTTGTATTGTGTACAGTACATTAGCCCAATGGTTCCCAACCTGTGGGCTGGGACCCCCAGAGGGGGTCACTAAACACGGGTATATTTTACCCAATGTAAAATATCCCATATCCCATCTCATCAAACTATATTGAAGTACAGCAATACATGGCAGTACATAGATATTATGAGGGGGGCAAAATCGGTGAAAAACTGGCATATTAATTTTAAAATATTCCTAAAAAAGATAAATGAAGTTGGGAATGTCTCCTTTGGTCCACCCATTCCTAGGACATGTGAATTTAAAAAAATAAATTGCGGGTGTATGGAATTTTTTCTCTATCACACTATCACTAAACATGGGTGAAATTCACCCGAAGACCTGCCTGTAGAAAAAAACAGGGATGTGGGCAGGGAAACAAAGCTACCTTCTATGATGTCACTGAGCATCATGAAGGTACAGAAAGACCCGCCCACCTCAGACATCACCAACATTATGAAAATTACAAAAATATAATTGTCCGGGGGAAAATCACCTGTGTTTAGTGTTCTAGGGTTAAGACCTTTTTAATACCTTTAAAAAGTATTCGACGCTGAGATACTAGAAAAACTGGCCAACTTTTCATATTGTGAAAATAGCTGATCTACAAGCTCACAATGCCTCGCAACGCAAGTCATTGTTGGTTGTAGCTTGTAGATCAGCTATTTTCACACCATTTATCTGTGGAACCGAGTCAAACTAAATACAGTGCCTCAACTCCTACATTCTTGTGCTTGTCAGGGTGTGGTCCCCATGCAGTTCAAATATGATTACGGTATTTGGGGGGGGAATTAGCCCGCTGGTTCTCAACGTCAGGTTCGGGGACCACCACAGGGTCTAAATGGGTCTCTTTTGGGTCTGTAACTCCACCACACATTTGTCGGAGTTAAATGATACAATGTAGACTGAAGAAGAAATGGGATTAAGGCGCCTGTAATGATAATTAAGTCCGCGTCCACCCTGAAGAGTTAGTGCCCTGTCCATCTGTGTTCAGCTGTGAGTGAATGGTTCGTTAATTTGGCTGAAAGTGATCCAGACGATGTCTTGTTATGTCGTTATAGTTATAGTTTTTTTAAAACGACATATTTATAGTTATAGTCGGTGGTTATCGTGGTTGGTGTGTGAATGGCCCTTTACACACCTGCTAGGGTCCCATTTGGACCCCTGGCGGGCTTTGAACCAGGAATCGAGGAACAGTGCATTAGCCTTGCATTAAAATGGTTACTTGCCATTTAGTCTCCTCTCTCTCTCTCTCTCTCTCTCTCTCTCTCTCTCTCCCACTGAGGGAGAGGTTGAGAGCCAGTGGTCCCAGTAGGGGGTCCTAACGTTCTCCTGCATGGTGGGGTTAGTGTTAATAGGCTACAGCAGCATAGCGTGGGGCTGAGGGTCCAGTGGTCCCAGTAGGGGGTCCTAACGTTCCCCTGCATGGTGGTGTAATAGGCTACAGCACCATAGCGTGGGGCTGAGGGTCCAGTGGTCCCAGTAGGGGGTCCTAACGTTCTCCTGCATGGTGGTGTAATAGGCTACAGCAGCATAGCGTGGGGCTGAGGGTCCAGTGGTCCCAGTAGGGGGTCCTAACGTTCTCCTGCATGGTGGTGTAATAGGCTACAGCAGCATAGCGTGGGGCTGAGGGTCCAGTGGTCCCAGTAGGGGGTCCTAACGTTCTCCTGCATGGTGGTGTAATAGGCTACAGCACCATAGCGTGGGGCTGAGGGTCCAGTGGTCCCAGTAGGGGGTCCTAACGTTCTCCTGCATGGTGCTGTAATAGGCTACAGCAGCATAGCGTGGGGCTGAGGGTCCAGTGGTCCCAGTAGGGGGTCCTAACGTTCTCCTGCATGGTGGTGTAATAGGCTACAGCAGCATAGCGTGGGGCTGAGGGTCCAGTGGTCCCAGTAGGGGGTCCTAACGTTCCCCTGCATGGTGGTGTAATAGGCTACAGCAGCATAGCGTGGGGCTGAGGGTCCAGTGGTCCCAGTAGGGGGTCCTAACGTTCTCCTGCATGGTGGTGTAATAGGCTACAGCAGCATAGCGTGGGGCTGAGGGTCCAGTGGTCCCAGTAGGGGGTCCTAACGTTCTCCTGCATGGTGGTGTAATAGGCTACAGCACCATAGCGTGGGGCTGAGGGTCCAGTGGTCCCAGTAGGGGGTCCTAACGTTCTCCTACATGGTGGTGTAATAGGCTACAGCAGCATAGCGTGGGGCTGAGGGTCCAGTGGTCGTGGCCTTAACAGGCTGTTGACCTACATTTGGTGTCAGACATGGAACTCTCTATCACTTACTGTCTACACCTGTGTGTGTGTGTGTGTGTGTGTGTGTGTGTGTGTGTGTGTGTGTGTGTGTGTGTGTGTGTGTGTGTGTGTGTGTGTGTGTGTGTGTGTGTGTGTGTGTGTGTGTGTGTGTGTGTGTGTGTGTGTGTGTGTGTGTGTGTGTGTGTGTGTGTGTGTGTGTGGTCAGTGTAATATCTCCAGTCTATTCCCAATAGGGACACATATCTCATATACTGTGTGTGACAAGAGCAAAGGTCATTATATACAATCTAATAAGCTGTTTGATTGAAGACTTTGGAGAAAAGGAATCACGCTGGATAATAACATCCAGTGTGTGTGCGCATGCATATATGTGCGCACACATTGCAGAGGTCTGGTTCCGATACGAGGGGGAAAGATGGATGGATGGAAAGTGTTTGTAGTCATACCTAGAAGTGCTGTGTGTGTGTGGTGTGTCAGGGGGCAAGAGGGATGGTAGGGTAGCTGCTGTGCATGTTGATGCGAGTGCATATGCTAGACCGTGGTTCTCGAAACTTTTTTAATTTCAAGGACTCTTATAACTCTGAATGTGCACACATGGAACCAAATGGACCCTTAAGGACCACTAAGTGTCGGTTTGAAGCCCCCTCGAGGAGCCCCGAAGGTCCCTGGACCCCACTTTGGAGAACGTGTGTGTGTGTGTGTGTGTGTGTGTGTGTGTGTGTGTGTGTGTGTGTGTGTGTGTGTGTGTGTGTGTGTGTGTGTGTGTGTGTGTGTGTGTGTGTGTGTGTGTGTGTGTGTGTGTGTGTGTGTGTGTGTGTGTGTGTGTGTGTGTGTGTGTGTGTGTTCGCAAAATGAAGTTGATATGGTGATCCTTGTGTTGTTTTGAGCAGTAGAAGAAGGTGCCTGTTGGAATGTTGTTAATATCATTGAGAAACACCACACACACACACTGCTGGCTTGCATTACCATGACCTGGCACATGCAGTTAACCGCTTTCATCCTGGTGTGGGGATGTCATACATCACGATGTGAATGTGAAGTGTTGTGAACTTGTACATCTGCCATTTTTATTTGAAGTGCTTGCTCGCACGCACGCACACACACACACACACACACACGTCTCTTGTCAGTCAGTGCTAGTGGAAAGCCTACACACAGCCATTTCCACAGTGGAAAATCCTCCCAAGCATGGGGTCAAGTGGTCACAAGGTTGCTCCCCTTTCAGCAACCACACAATGCAGCCCACATGACCACATGATGACCTCAGTGCAACGTCCCAGGCTGGCCTGCATGACCGCATGGCCCGGCCCGCTTTACGTCTCTCCTGACAGTCTCAGCTAGAGATCTAAATCAGTGGTTCTCATATTGCAAGTGGGCCCCCAAATAATTGGCAAAAAAATTATGATTGCGACCGAATGTCACAGTAAACTATGAAATCTTGCGTTCAACATCCATACATGGGGAAAGCCCCCATATATTGTGCCCAGGTCTCGTGACATCACTATTCACATCATCAGGGATGATAGTAAATGTTACCTGCTGTCGCAATTAAGCCCATATATGGAGATCCCTGATGTCATCAATATTAGTATATGTCAGAACCTGTTCTGACATTCCATATGTTGATCCTTCCCCATCCATCCTTCCTCTTCGATGTCTCCCTCTTGACTAATACCTAATAACTCTAGACGGGCCTGCCCCAAAGTTATTTGTGCAGCCGTGCCCAGCAGCCGGCGAAAACCGGGGGCCAGTTCTCAACAAGCCCGAAAATTAAGGCCCGGCCCTACCTGGGCCCTCATCAAACTCTGTACACTCAAGATACTGCCACCGCTGCCACCCTTAGATCTCCATATATGGAGCTGACCTGTTCTGACATTCCATATGTTGATCTGACCTCATCAAACCCTGTACACTCAAGACACACTCCATATATGGCCAGTGCACGCAACCTCGCCCTCAGGCGTCTTACTGGTGGTAATATTAATAAAAATCACACCCGTGTGAACTGAGTGGTGTAAGGTTGATTCAGCTGGAGTTTTTGTCCGATGTGAGGTATTATATAAGGTAAGGTATTATATACCCTGATCAGCTCTGATCTGACGTAATGAAATCACACCTGGATGTGATTTCACAACTGGCTTTTTTTGTGCAGAGAAAATGACCACGGTTGCTACGGTCATCCAGTTCACCCGGGTGTGATTTAATTACGTCAGAAATTATTTTGAACATAGCAACCATGGTCATTTTTTTATGCACACAAAAGCCAGTTGTAGGAGTGGTTTACACCACTCAAAAATATATATATGTAAAATAAATGTCATGGTATTTTCTTTAAAACATTGGAAAAATGAGTTTTCATTGTGATACCAGTAAATAGGATCTTAAAGTACTACGTTCTCTGCTATATGAGATTTCTCATACTTTCACTCTACACCCGTTGTCTGCTAAGTACAAGATATAAAGCTTTATATCAAATATGAAACAGTTTAGCCGTGAAGCTACTTTTTTGCTTACCCCCAGCACCAGGATACGTGCGCACGCATAGGGTTCCATTCAAAGTAGGATCTCCTTTGTCTGTTATCTCTGAAAAATGTGCCGCTGTCCGTGGTGATCGTCATCCATCGGATGTGATTTTGTGATTGCACCCGACATCGTGAGCTACTGTTAACATTAGGCGCTCCTTACAATGGCGGTCTCCAAGCCGGGAAACCGGAAATGAAAGTACCCAAAAAATACATGAGGAAATAGCCCCGGCAAGGCTCACCTACCCTCTGATGCCACCTAGTGGCAGATGAAGAATTAAGCACTTGATCTGAGCCAGAACACAATCGACATATTGATCATTAGCCTGCCCTACATGATAGTAAACCTGCTCTGTAAATGGCATGCGGCCCACTACACCCGTCTCACCACTTAGTGTAACACGGCAGCCATTGGTCAGCCATCAGTGGCGTTGGCCCTGGGGGTAGAGTGGCCGCTTGGGAAACCAAACTGAAGGTTCCCGGTCCGATGCCACGAGAGGAGAGTTACCTTACAACATTCTCTCTGTTCTTCTTTTTCCGCCCGTGTTTCTCTGCTTGGTACTTCCATCGGTGGAGGTAAAGGAAGGTGTGTAGCATTAATGTATTTATGACAGTTTTCATGCCCCTGAGTCCCCTCTACTCCCTCCTCTCCTCAAAATGAAACATCCTCTCTTTCTTTTCACTCTGTTGTTCTCAGTGTGTGTGTGTGTGTGTGTGTGTGTGTGTGTGTGTGTGTGTGTGTGTGTGTGTGTGTGTGTGTGTGTGTGTGTGTGTGTGTGTGTGTGTGTGTGTGTGTGTGTGTGTGTGTGTGTGTGTGTGTGTGTGTGTGTGTGTGTGTGTGTGTGTGTGTGTGTGTGCCCCAAAGTGTGTGTGTGTGCCCCAAAGTGTGTGTGTGCCCCAAAGTGTGTGTGTGTCTGTCTGTCTCTGGTTACATGAAGTGAGCTGGGCATCACTTGGCAGGTCTGCCAGGTAGCCTGCGGACAGCATTCAAACTGCGGACAGAAAGCGAACCACGCACGCACGCGCACACACCTCCAGTCCTCACCCCCGGCGGAGACACATGCTGTGTCGCCTGTGTGCACTGCTTCCCAGCTCTCCCATTATTAGATCAGAGTCATGGTGAGAGCCGGGGGAAATGAGAAAACATACACACATACGATGCCCACGTCACACACACGCTGAGACAACAGCCTGCAGGTCCGACAGAGCAGCTTTCATCATCTTCTGACGCAGACATTATTCCACATGGGTTTCACCCAACACAACACCTCAAAGCCCTGTTGCTTTGTGATCAGAGATGTGTGTGTATGTGTGTGTGTGTGTGTGTGTGTGCGCGCGCGCGCGCATCAACCTGTTGTTATTATTCAGCACAGTATGTGATGTTACAGTCTCATTGCTCACTAGTGCAAACAGTCCACAAAGAACACATGCAACACATCTCACTAGAAAGGACCAGAAAAGAGTGTGTATATTACTAGAATTTCGCGGGCCTTCGGCCCGCTCATCCCAGAGTTGCGTTGCCCCGCGTTGCGATACAGAAGTCCACAGGTACAGAAGTCCACAGTGACACGCGTTGTATGCAGCTGTTTTGTGTTGCAGCGCGTGTGCGTGTAGTGTTGTTGGTGTTGTTGTGATCCATATATGCGCCTTGGTTCGTCCCGTTTGTTCCACGGCAGGTGTAGATTTTTTCTGTGCTAGAATCCTGTACATATAAGCATCACGCAAGCGTCACCCCTACACAGCAGTCATTAATTAATGGTGTTGACTTGATTGCCTATGCGTGGAAGTTATATAGGGTGAAAAGCGTGAAATGCACAGGCTCATGTTACATCGCTGCTGGCTGCCACTGCCACTCTCTCTCTCTCGCTCTCTTCTCTCTCCTCCCTCGCTGGGGGGGGGGGGGGATTAGTTGCGGTGCCTTCGACAGTGCTATACTTCTCCAGCAGCGGTGCAGAACCGAGAGAGTGACACATTCTTTTGGATGTAAACTGCGCAACGTTTAGCTTTAAAGATCGGATTGTGTAGTCGCACCGGTGCTACAAAGTGAATTGTACAACTTGCACGGTGATATGTGAAGTCGCAAATGCGAGTACGTAGTCGCACTGTCGAGGCCTGTGTAGTGTAGTGCAATTTGCGCTGCATCGCGCGGCGATCCAAATCCCCCCCCCCCGCGCGCGCGCGCGCACACACACACACACACACACACACTGTACGTAGCTTTTTGTTGTTGCAGCGCGCGCGTGTGCGTGTGGTGTTGCTGTTGTTGTTCGTATCCATATATGCGCCTCGGGTGTGGGGATCGCCATGTGAGGGGGCTAGCCAATAAGGGCCCTGTGTTGCATGTGGAGAATTGTGTAGGTTAGTGTGTGTGGTGTAGCCGAACGGGGTGGTGAGAACATGAGGGGGATGTAGCACAGCAATCGGTGACCCCTACATTAAGCTGTGTTGCTCCCAAGATGCAGTGCAAATGCGTGTTGTAGCAACCGTAGCCAATGGGAAAACAGGATGCAGTGTTGCCAGGTCCGCGAATTGTAAGCGAGTTGTAAGTAGCGTGTTGAATGGCATTTTTTCTGGGCTTGTTTTCATAGACGTGGCAACAAATTAGGCGGGGGTGTCGGTGCTTGTGGCGTGTTTGTGTTTATTATTTATATTGATATTGTTTGCGAGTGTGGACGGGAGCCGGCTTTAGTGGCAGTGCGATGACAATTTTTACGCGGGTGGTGTGGAGTGTGGCCGAGCGGCGCGACATTAGGAGATAGGGAACGAACGACGCGGAGGGTAAGTGTGTGACGTGTTAGTGTGTTGTTGCAGTGTGTGTTGCAGCGTGTTGCAGCGTGTCAGTGACGTAGTAGCTGGTGACTTTCTTTTCGTGGTTCGGGCTTTGGGGACACCTTCTCAAATGTATAATAGATATATATATTGGCTCGGGAGGTAGAGCGGCTGCTTGGGAAACGGAGGGTTCCCAGTTCGATTCTGCCGGGCTCCCGCTGTGTTGGGATCCAAGTGTCCTTGAGCAAGACACTTGCTCCCGATGAGCAGGTTGGTGCTTTGCGTGGCTACCTCTGCCATCGGTGCAGTGAATGGGTGGATGCAATACTTTGGATAAAGGCGCTACATAAATGCACCGTTCACCAGGATCCGCCTCAATGGTAAGGGCTTCACGTGTGCACCTCTGTCTCGTACTCTCTACATACACCCCCCAGCTTCTCTTCTCATACTAGGCCTACTGTACATCATTTGAAAGAACGTCACAGGCCCTTGTCTTTAGATTGACTCTGACACTTGATTGATGGTTTAAGAAGTGTTAGTTTTTCTGATGCAGCACAGCTGAGTCTATTAGAGCAATTGAATCTGCTCTTCTCTCTCTCTCTCTCTCTCTCTCTCTCTCTCGTCCATGGTTGTTTGAAGTCAAGTGCGGTGACACTCGGCACGCTCTTTGGATAATCATTAGCGATAGCAGAGCGCTGGGACCTCTGTCCCGGAGGCCCCTGGAGCTTCCACTATTACATCAGTTGAGACGTGTTTTGCCTTTGAGAGGTTGTAAGAGAGCGGGAGACCGGAGGACAGATCTGCGTAGGTCAGGGATTGTTTGGCGCGTGAGTGGTGTGTGTGTGTGAGCGTGTGTGTGTGTGTGTGTGTGTGTGTGTGTGTGTGTGTGTGTGTGTGTGTGTGGTGTGTCATTCCAGGAACTGAGGGAATGCTTTCTCTCTAGGTTGGGGTTTCGCGGTATTAAACACATGGCATTTGTGTGAGCAGATTCTTTGCCATTAGCAGAGCGATTCCATGCGAAGCACACACTGAGTGTGAACATTCACAAAAAGCCTTCCATTCTCTGATGTCTAGATACCATGGCAGCCCTTAAGGATGTTATGTGTGTGTGTGTGCGCACGTGTGTGTGTGTGTGTGCGTGCGCGCGTGATGTGGTGTGGTGTGTCATTCCAGGAACTGAGGGAAAGCTTTCTCTCTATCCCTAGCTGTGCCACGCTGGTCATGGGACCACAGGTTGTGCGTGTGTGTGTGCAGTTGAGGCGGTGAGATGCAAGCTGTCAGCAGCACTAGTCTGCTGGTCACAACCACAGCCTCTGTATCCACAGACTGGTTTCATTTACTGGTAGACAGAGAGATATAGGGAGGGAGGGACAGATAGAGCGAGGACGGGAGAGAAGAAAGGTGTATAAAGATGAGATAAGTGGAATAACCTAAAAGATACAATGGAACCTACTGTAATCACTGTACCAACTACCTGTGTGTCCATAGTGCACCTACTAGTGTTGTAGTACTCCAGTCCGGTCTCCAGTCCACATTTTCATTTACTCGGTCTCGTGTTGGTATCGCCCTTACTTTGACTTGGACTTGACTCAGTCTCGGACCAAGGGACTCTTCCTCCACCGATCGAGTCCACTCGAGTCACAAGCCCATTCACATTTAGATTATAAGAGAGCTGTCTGGCGGTTATAGGCAGCTGTCTTGATAATAACGGATTGTAGCTGACGCGCCTGCCTGCTCCCGCTGTGCGTTCTGTACCTACTGTAGCAAATGAAACGAGAAACGAATCTGGTTTTGACTTTGTCTCGACCCCCTACCCCACTCAGACTCGGCCCCCCTCGGACTTGGTCTTACCTTTGAATTGCTTTAGTTGGACTTGAGTCCAACACTAGTACCTACACATCCAACTAATCAATTTAATTTATTATTTTAAAATAATTGATTTTAATCAAATAATTGAAATCATTTACACAAAAACAGAGCAAAAACAAAAAAGCCAATCTACAACCTGGCCCTGCTATTTTTGCTCTTGCGTGAGACTGTTGTATGACAAATTGACAATGCATCAAACAGGACTTAATCGGTTAATCAAACTATTTGAATATTCAAAAAAGATCTATTGGAATATTCAATTCCTTCATACATAAAAGATGCTTCCAAAAATGCTGCCATGGTTTCTATGCCATTTAATCGCTTAAATCTTCAATACTTAGTACATTTGGATGCCGTAACTTTGAAGACCCCCTGGGGGCCCCGGACCCTCCTGTTGAAGACCCATGCTGTAGTGTACATCATTTCAAAGGACCCTCGCTGTGCGTCTGATGTAGAATTCTTCTTTTTTTTTACATCACTGTCTTCAATTCCGCCGCTCGCCCGCGGCCTCATTGGAATGTCAGAGGAACATTGCTGACTGGAGATACGGACCCTCATTTTTTATTCCAACCACAAACACAGATTAATCCTTTTAATCATAACCCCACCACTCTTCTTTTACTGTCTCTCTCTCTCTCTCTCTCTCTCTCTCTGTCTCTCTCTGTGTGTGTGTCTCTCTCTCTGTCTCTCTCTCAGCAGTAGGTGGTCGATGTCGGCCGAGCACACGTCAGCCTGACTTAAAAAAAACAAAAAAAACAGGTTGGCGACGAGATAAATCATGAAGTTTCCAACTGAATAGAATTGGCTCCAGTTGTTTGCAAATCACACAGACACACACACACACAGTGCACACACACATGCACACACGCACACACACACACACATGCACACTTGAATGAATATAACTGCATTTGGGATTAAGAGACCCCCGTTTGAGTGACTTCAAAGTAATTATTGCATTCCCACCAACCAGCGCATGCACGTTTGCCCACATGCACGTGTGCACACTCCTTCACATTCACAGATTAACCCTATGCGCAGGCGCACGCCCTGCCACAATCACTAACATAGTGATTACACACACGCGTGCGTGCGCACACACACAGACACGCGCACAGAGTAACGAGTTCTTTGCAAACCTAGTTTCAATATAATTAAGCGCCGTGATTCATTTGTGCTATAAAAGAGCAAAGAGTACAGAGCTGGAGAGAGACGGAGGAAAAAGTTGTCAAACTAATTACGACAGTGACCGAAGACTCTCCAAATCTCTCTTCCTTCCATGGAAGCCAAGTTTGGATGGTTCACGTCAATGCTCTGCTTCTCAGTAGCTATTTATTAGTCTTTTACCACTTAACCACCTCCACCCTTTATGGCTGACCGGAGTCACTCAGGGATCTATCCCAGTTGTCTGTTATCATTTTGGGGAAAGCTTTTGCTGAAAATAGCCTATGCACAATTTACCTTTCAAGATGGGAACCCATTTTGGGGTTGTTGTGTACAGTATGCACAGTATAAGTATGGCAACATAACGTTTTTGGTCATTTTAGAATAAATATTTAAGTCTTTCAAAAAACGAAGGCGTTTTAGAATCAGCCTCAGGTAAATGGGTTAAGTGATTAAACCCTAAATTAATACTGAGTTGACCGTGGTCAGCTCTGTACTATGTCCACTCTATTTCTCTACATCAAATGTCTTTGCCGACGTGTCGCGCTGTGAGCTATACGTACATATATAGGCTATTTCCACATGCCTATTCCTCCCCCCAATAGGGACGTGCGGATTCAAGTGCACGGCGGCTCCATTGAAATGACAGAACAGTGTTTTTTTGAATGGGTTGAACAGCTGCCTGACGCAGATTTGCCAGAGCAATAACCGTCGCCCGAAACAAAACCTAATCAGTCCTTTCTCTGCAGTCATTTTCTTATGCAAATCTGGACAGTGTGAGGGTGGATGTGTAATAGTAGTGACATCGAGAAGGGGGGGGGGGGGGGGGATGTTATTGGCTTTCAGACGAGGTGCGAATACAAGCAGGAGCGCTGCGGATGTTGTGTTCCGAAATGGGTTTCAAAAAAGTATTGTAAAAAATTGGGTCAGTTTTTGCCCAATATATCATTTCAAATGCAGCCCTCTATACTGTAGTCGTCATAATTGTGAACTCGGAGCATCAAATATTGAGTTCACCGTAAACAGAAATGTAACCTGATCACGTTGTGTCTTGTGTCAACTTTGACCAACGACACACACGCCCAAAACCCCCTGGTCCCTTTGATAGGTGATTAGGCCCTAAATCACCCCATGATCCTCTTAAAACAAACACACACACACACACACACACACACACGCACACACACACACACACACACAGGAAACGGTCCAGATTAAAGGAATCTCAATTAGCCCTCATTAGCTGAAATGTTCAAGTTGTCATGCAGCGGCCCCCCATGCACATATCTCCTTCCATACCGTGCCGTCCACTGTGGGGAGTTTTGACAAGATGCAGACGCAATAGTGCAGAGTCCGACACGTGCACGCACACACACACACACACACATACGCGCACACGTGCACGCACGCACGCACGCACGCACGCACGCACGCACACACACACGTGCACACGCACACGCACACACGCGCACGCACACACGCGCGCGCACACGCACACGCGCACACACACACACGCACCCTCGCAAACTGATTCCTGATGTCAGTCGCCCTCCTGAGAGGAGAGAGGGAAGAGGAGGATGTGAGGTGAAAGAGGTCAAGTGTGTGTGTGTGTGTGTGCGCGTGTGTGTGTGTGAGATTGTTGGATGTATTTCCAATGGATCTTCAGAGGTCTCCTCTAAGGGAGGGGCTGATGCTATAGCGGAGACGATGAGCTGATGATAGAGTTATTGGTAGAGGAGAGGAGCATCTCTCTTCCTGTCCATCTCTTCCTCCTCCGTTCTTTGGCTCTTTCAGACATGCTCACATGGCTTTTATTCTTGTCTATATGTACTGTTATGAGCTCGACGTCGGCTTTGTTTATCCCGGAGGGAACATGTCGATGTAACATTCCATACCTGTCTCTCACTATTTTCTTTTCTCCGTGGCGTTGGTTGGTTTCCTTTAAGGTCTGGCGCTGAGGCTCTACCTGCTGTTTCTGTAAAGCACAATGTGTTCATAGCACTCTTATTTACTCCATCTTGTTCATGCCGTGGGTTGACTATATAGGCATGTTTTCACATGAATCTATAAAGCCCTTTTCAATTGAATTGAATTCATTATTGACTTGACTAAGGCAGTAGCCTGGAACTCAACTATGCTTTTTATGGCATAGGCAGCTCCCGGCAGGATCCGCCGGGAGAAACTATGCGCAGCTGCGCGACATGAGACTAATTAATTAGACAGAGAGAGAGAGGAGTGTGTGTGTGTACACTGTGTGCGTGTGTCAATTTAACAAAGGTGCAGACGATCAGAAATCAGCAGAGAGTGAGAGATGTTTGCACTACTCTATGCCGAATTGAAGTGGACTCGGACCCAGACTTTTTTTTTCTCCCTGAAAAAAAAAAACGTCTGGGTTTCCGAGGCTACGAAGGCAGTGGTTCTCAACCTGTGGGCCGTGAGGATATTGCCAGCGGGTTCCCAAGTAATTGGCAATACACAAAGATTGTAATGATGATATAACACTAATTGTTTAAAACATTGTAAAATGAGTTTTGATCCAACACAATTGATTGATTGATCATTAAAATAAACATGCTTTGAAAATCTGACCACTTAAGTTCTCAAGTAGTGCTTGATCCAGAAAAGGTTGGTAACCACTGGACCTTACTGGTTCATGTTGTTGTTTGACTTGGATTTATTTAGTTTACTTCTCTCTTAGGAGCATCTGCTAAATGGCTAAACTGTAGATGACCAAGGTGTAGACTAACGTGTGTGTATGAGACCGTAGTTCCATAAAATAGAGGATTCAAATCCATTGCATTGGCATCACAAGTAAACACAGCATTCACCATATAGCCACAGACAGGAGCCCCTGAAAATTGATTTGACATGCAGCGAGCTTGACCATCGAGGCACCAAATCAATATCAGATGACCCTGCTGATCCCATGTAGGGTATGACAACCCCCCCCCCCCCCCCCCCCCCTTCATGGAAAGAAATGACAATCGACCAAAAAAATAAGGTGTTAGTGTTTGTAGTAGTGATAGTATCATATAAGTGCCAACAACAGTAGAAGTGTTTCTGAGTCACAGAGACAGCGTAGCAGCATTGTGTGTGTGTGTGTGTGTGTGTGTGTGTGTGTGTGTGTGTGACACAGTGAAAGTTGCAGTAGACAACCAGCTGAGTCTCTCAGACCTATTGATCCCCACATGTGTTTTTCCCCCACAGATAATGGATGCCCAGCGTGTGTTGTGTCCCCCCCCCCCCCCCCCCCCCCCGACACACACACACACACACACACACACACACTCTCTCTCTCTCCTCTCCCCCACCCCACACCACCCGCAGGGCCTGTTAGCACAAATAATGACTAATCAATATGCGCCGTAGTCCCCACGAATGCGCTTTTAACACTTGATTTATGCCACGGCAAAACGCACCGCTGTCGCTCGCTCGCTCACTCCGCTTACCAGCCAATCAATTTAGCCAATCACGTTAAGGACCAACCCCCCTTCCCCCCCCTGCCCCCCATCATCTCCAATTATTTAAGAAGGTCGATATATTTTCTGTATCGAGCAAACAACGGAGATCGTTGTGACCTTAGCGACGCCGCATTTGGACGAGGTTATAACGAGAGTGTCATACTGTGTGTGTGTGTGTGTGTGTGTGTGTGTGTGTGTGTGAGAGAGAGGATGCATGTGAGTATTGTCTGCATGTGTGCATGACGCAAGGGGGGTGTGGTATGTAGATGGATATCGACCAGTGTGGTTTTCTTGCTGTCGACGATCAGTCAGTGTCAGCTGTGTGGCTGCGTCGGAGGACGTGTTCTAACGGCCCTAGATTATTGTACAGTTTATGGATTCTCCCTTTGTCATTTTGTGTGTGTGTGTGTGTGTGTGTGTGTGTGTGTGTGTGTGTGTGTGTGTGTGTGTGTGTGTGTGTGTGTGTGTGTGTGTGTGTGTGTGTGTGTGTGTGTGTGTGTGTGTGTGTGTGTGTGTGTGTGTGTGTGTGTGTGTGTGTGTGTGTGTGTGTGTGTGTGTGTGTGTGTGTGTGTGTGTGAGAGAAAGCCTGTACACACTCAGGCTTGTAGCCACCATAGATGTCAAGTATTTTTGCTGAATTCTTGTTGTGCTCATGTTTCCACTTTGCCAAACAGCGCACGTGTGGGCAAAATGCACAGGCTGCAAAAATGGCCTCGTCTTCATAGCAAACGTAACCTTTCAAGACGAGATGCAATTCTCGATATTTTAATCTCAAACCTTTCTCTCCAGAGTCCATTGACCTATAACTGTACTGTATATTGAACAACCTTATTGAGGGCAGTCATTAATGTACAGTAGCCTACCTGTCGACTGAAAAACATAAAAAATAATGAGAATCCTGTGTGCGCGTGCGTGTGTGTGCGTGCGTGCGCCTATGCGCTTTGATTGATTGAATACTTTATTGAAGATTCTTAAAGGTACAGGCAGCACAAATGGTTAAAAACACGCCAAATGGATGGCACAAAGAGCCTGAGGCTTGTTTCCATTTTGATCCTGTGTGTGTGTGTGTGTGTGTGTGTGTGTGTGTGTGTGTGTGTGTGTGTGTGTGTGTGTGTGTGTGTGTGTGTGTGTGTGTGTGTGTGTGTGTGTGTGTGTGTGTGTGTGTGTGTGTGTGTGTGTGTGTGTGTGTGTGTGTGTGTGTGTGTGAGAGAGAGACACATGTATGGTATATATGATCCATCCCATGGGGTGGGGGTTTGGGGGGCTCCGGTGGCAGTATTGCCCACTCACAGTGCTCTGAGGTCGGAGAGGCCAGCCTGGTTCTCCACAGCCTCATTCAGGAAGCAGTGATGACAACCACACATTGACAAGGGGCCTCTCTCTGCCTTTCACTTGGGCACTTCATATCCGCTTGGCTTGGCGGTTGTGCCACCACCTCATACAGTCAAATCCTCATGTATTTAGTGTAATGTGAAAGCTCTGTATTCTGTAGTAGTCATTACTATATACTATAGAGTATGTGTTCAGTGACAGGGGTCTCCCCATCTCTCCAGCTCTTTATATAAAGTGTATATTTAAAACGGGGGGGTATATAATAATAATAAGCTAATTGCACACAATGCACAGCTGTTTTTATTTTGTTTTTGTTACTGTTACAACGTTGTTACTATTTAGAGCTATAGCCTATAGGCTTACAGTATGTTTATATTGGATAGCAGAGAGGCTGTAACTAGTTGGGCCCCTCTGGTCACCCTCTGCCACACACACACACACACACACACACACACACACACACACACACACACACACACACACACACACACACACACACACACACACACACACACACACACACACAGAGACAGACAGACATTCAATAAATAATGTTTGTTTATACCTTATTCTGTTCTGTTTGTCTACTTACTCTGAAGATGGAGCAAACTGTTTTAAAGGTGAGAGGATTGATGTACTGTCAAGATGTATAATGGCTTAACATGTGATTGTGATGCAGTATTAGTCAGTATGATTTGCATTCTGCTTTAAGGGACACTTCACCTCATTTGCAACCCGATCTTATTTTAATGATGTTTGGGAGGTGTCTTTTTACCTGAAACCAGGGTCTACATTTCTCAATGGAAGTGTAAGGAGACCACCACCTACAACAGATGTTCTAGTTATTTTGTATTATACTCTACCATACAGATGAGTTAAATTATTATAAATTATTCAGGTATTCAGAATTTCCAATAATGGTGTAAGATCTTGTTAAGGTTAAAGACATGAAAAAATAAGAAGAAACTCTCAAAAACATGGAAATGCAGGCCATCTGTGATTTCCACATTTTAAAACGAGAATATATTGAACGCCATGAAGTTCTGTCTGTCTGACACAGACTAATACCAATTTAAATTGCATTCCTAATATCAGGCCTCTGACTTGGCGTGATCCGCACTACATTATATTCAATAACCACTAATCTCTGACAAAAAGGGAAGCTTATGTTTTATCGTCAAGTTTTTCCTCAGTGTTTTGTGTTAATACGGTATGCGTTACACAGCCGGCTTTGTGTCCTAATCCATCCAAAAAGGAGTAGATTTGGGTGTGAACATTCCACCATTAAAATTTATCCGTCAAAAAAAAAGGAAATCTGTTTCACTATAGCCCCTTCCCGCATGCTGTTCTCTGATTATTTCAGAGAGCGTTTGTGTCAGTCTTACTTTGTGTGGGAATGAACTAACTGTTGTTGTTCTGTTATCCCCTCCTTTCTTCTATGGAATGAACTAACTCCATTGTTGTTATCCTCTCCTTTCTTCTATGGAATGAACTAACTCCATTGTTGTTGTCCTCTCCTTTCTTCTATGGAATGAACTAACTCCATTGTTGTTATCCTCTCCTTTCTTCTATGGAATGAACTAACTCCATTGTTGTTGTCCTCTCCTTTCTTCTATGGAATGAACTAACTCCATTGTTGTTATCCTCTCCTTTCTTCTATGGAATGAACTAACTCCATTGTTGTTATCCTCTCCTTTCTTCTATGGAATGAACTAACTCCATTGTTGTTGTCCTCTCCTTTCTTCTATGGAATGAACTAACTCCATTGTTGTTGTCCTCTCCTTTCTTCTATGGAATGAACTAACTCCATTGTTGTTATCCTCTCCTTTCTTCTATGGAATGAACTAACTCCATTGTTGTTATCCCCTCCTTTCTTCTATGGAATGAACTAACTCTGTTGTTGTTATCCTCTCCTTTTCTTCTATGGAATGAACTAACTCCATTGTTGTTATCCTCTCCTTTCTTCTATGGAATGAACTAACTCCATTGTTGTTATCCTCTTCTTTCTTCTATGGAATGAACTAACTCCATTGTTGTTATCCCCTCCTTTCTTCTATGGAATGAACTAACTCCATTGTTGTTATCCTCTCCTTTCTTCTATGGAATGAACTAACTCCATTGTTGTTATCCTCTCCTTTCTTCTATGGAATGAACTAACTCCATTGTTGTTATCCTCTCCTTTCTTCTATGGAATGAACTAACTCCATTGTTGTTATCCTCTTCTTTCTTCTATGGAATGAACTAACTCCATTGTTGTTATCCTCTCCTTTCTTCTATGGAATGAACTAACTCCATTGTTGTTATCCTCTTCTTTCTTCTATGGAATGAACTAACTCCATTGTTGTTATCCCCTCCTTTCTTCTATGGAATGAACTAACTCCATTGTTGTTATCCCTTCCTTTCTTCTATGGAATGAACTAACTCCATTGTTGTTATCCTCTCCTTCTATGGAATGAACTAACTCCATTGTTGTTATCCTCTCCTTTCTTCTATGGAATGAACTAACTCCATTGTTGTTATCCTCTCCTTTCTTCTATGGAATGAACTAACTCCATTGTTATCCTCTCCTTTCTTCTATGGAATGAACTAACTCCATTGTTGTTATCCCCTCCTTTCTTCTATGGAATGAACTAACTCCATTGTTGTTATCCTCTCCTTACTTCTATGGAATTAACTAACTCCATTGTTGTTATCCTCTCCTTACTTCTATGGAATGAACTAACTCCATTGTTGTTATCCTCTCCTTACTTCTATGGAATGAACTAACTCCATTGTTGTTATCCTCTCCTTTCTTCTATGGAATGAACTAACTCCATTGTTGTTATCCTCTCCTTTCTTCTATGGAATGAACTAACTCTGTTGTTGTTATCCTCTACTTTCTTCTATGGAATGAACTAACTCCATTGTTGTTATCTCCTCCTTTCTTCTATGGAATGAACTAACTCTGTTGTTGTTCTGTTATCCTCTCCTTTCTTCTGTGCCGCCGACCTTCAAACCTCAGCGACCGCATGCTCACGGAGGAAGGTATGCCAGCAAGCGCTGCTGCTATGTTTGGTTATAAGTTGTGCTTCCCTAGTGTCTGTAGCCACATTATGTGTTGTGTATGGAATCTGTGGAGACCTTTTGTGTTTATTTAGTTTTGTCTCCTTGGAGTCAGATGGGTGGGGGGCTTACAGGAAGCAGTACTGACAGCCACACTTTGACAAAGGTCCTCTCTATCTATGATGTAGGCACAAGGGTTCCCAAACTGTGGTGCGTGCACCCCCTGTGGTGCGCTAGTACCTTCTAGGGGGTGCGTGACATGAACAGGCTAATGGTGGTGCTATGATGTTATTTTAAATATATGAACATATGCCAATATATGGCAAGTATATGCAGAATATATGCCATATTCAGGTTCATATATGTGCATATTATGTTGATATATATGTGTGGATATAGGAAATGTATGTACATTTTTAATAATTATGTCACATATGATAAACATAACTATATGTTTCTCATATGTGACATATTATTCACATAACAAAAAAACATGTTAATATATTTCATTTCCATGGGTGGGGGGGGGGGTGTCGGGTAGATCGGGAGTTAACAGGGGGTGCACAGCCAATAACGCTTGGGAGCCGCTGTAGGGTAATATATTCCAGTTACAGAAAAGTACTGTACTTCACTTTGTGTGCATTCTTAGGGGCGGATGTAAAGAGGCCATCTGATAATCAGAAGGTCACCGTTTCATCTACATTTTCTTTTGTACGCAATAACATTCACTTTGAGATGATTTCCTGTGATTGTCTATAAACCTTCTGGCATTGACTGTATTGTCACTGTATTTGTAAACACCGGCCATCTGGTGCCTAAATTAGCCTTATTTGGCCCCAGGTTTTGGATTATGTACATTGTACAGTACATTACATTACATAAATGCCCTTAAAAAAACACGGTACACTTCATAGAAATGGCAAATACGGAAGAGTATTTGAATGTGTGTTCCTATGACAGCGTTGGTGGGTAGATGAAAGTACTGACAGTGGTTCTCAAGGTGGAGTCTGAGGACCCTCAGGGGTCCTTGAAGGGGTTCCAGGGGGTCCCCAGACAAATGATTAGGAATCAATTGGACCCTTGTTGGTCTGTAACTCCAAGAGTGTACAAATGGAACCAAATTAACCCTTACAGGTCCATTTGGTTCCAATTGTACAATTTGTCCCATGGATACGGAATGGAATGAAATGGGGGTCCTTGGTCTAATGCATATCAAGCTGGGGGTCCTTGAAATAAAATAAAAAGTAGAGAATCACTGCTATAGAGCCACAAGATAAAAACGTTCTCTTATGTGGGTCCCTGGCGTATCTTTTCAAATGGGGGTCTGCAGGACATTATATCTGTCTGGGGGTCCATGAAAAGGTTTGAAGATCACTGCTGTAAGGAATAGTGAATACATTACGTTTCACTCAATCAGAATCACCCACCAGGAAGCTTACGACGACACCATGAAAGTGCAACAGTTTGTTCTGATCACATATTTTCATCTGATTACTTCATTTTGAACATGTTTCTTTTGGACACTGAGCGAGCGCACATTAAGTACATACCAAAACACAAACAATGGAAAGGCGAATGACACTGTTTATGAAAGTTTCTTCATGAAGTGTTTCCCTCTACAGTAGCCTGCTAATGGTATAATGATATGCCTACTGATATGTTACAGCTGCACTGCAGAGTACCTACCATTGTGTGCTAATCCTTAGCGTGCTTTGTATGCCACAAAAACACAGAAAATCCAGATCATACAAGTAAGCGTCTTTAATTATTGTTTTAACTGATCTAGTAAGCTAGTAATAACAGTATGATGGCACACCCCACAATGCCATACACTGTAGTGTTGGCTTACTAGTGGCTTACTAGTGTGTAGGCTAGTAGTTTGTCACTATAGTGCTGTCTGTCTTGTTGTGGGCTGAGCTTCTGAGAGAAGAGACAGCTCAATTAAGACAACTATAGTGTGTGTGTGTGTGTGTGTGTGTGTGTGTGTGTGTGTGTGTGTGTGTGTGTGTGTGTGTGTGTGTGTGTGTGTGTGTGAGTGTGAGTGAGAGATATACTTTCATATGTGTGACTCCTGTGATGATGAGGATTGGCCCCTGAGAGCTTTTGACTTGTGTCTGGCCTGGCCACTTGAAATGCAGCCCTGTCATGATGAGGTCTATGCACACACACACACACACACACACCAGTGCTATACCATAATTATTCCCTGTGCGACATGTTCACGTATAGGCTATATACACTCGTGCGTGGTCAATAGATGAAATGATTAGCGGACACTGCATTATATGCTTTTCCCCCCCAAAACTTCGGCACGGCATACTACGTATAGAGCATATAACGGTAGACTACACCAGGGGTCTGCAACCTTTTCGACATGAAGTGCAGTGTCTTTATTTTCTTAGATAGTGGGCGTGCCATATCGACATTATGTTTAATTATGACACCACATCCAAATTATATATTTCCATCGATTTTGATTGTTCATACACGCATAGCAACCTTTATTTTTTCTCTTCTTCTTTAGAAATATTTTCTTTCACATCAGGATGTATGATTTAGACTCAATTATTATTATTACCACTGTCTCTCCAATGTTGGCAAGGTTGCCTGGACTACACTACACCACTGCCACACACACGCACGCACACGCGCACGCGCGCGCGCGCGCGTGTGCGTGCGCGTGTGCGTGTGTGTGTGTGTGTGTGCGCGTGTGCGCACACACACACGCACACGCACAAGCCACATAACACACACACACACACACCTCAATCACTTCAAACTTCCAGGACAACAGAGGCAGCACATTCCCCAGCATAATCCTTTATTTATGACAGTCCCAGCCTGCTATGAAAACCACTGGAGGTACATTCCTCCAGGGATTAGACTGTGTCACGACCGTGACTCTGTCTGTCTGTGTCTGTCTGTCATTTGAAGTCATGGTGTTGTGTTTTTCAGGGTCTCGTTGTATTGACTTCATGTGCATTAATCTAGTCTTATCTGATTCTCTCCTCTTCTCTGCCTGCAGACTGTCTGACCTGACTAGATATATTCCTCCCCAATGTACCACTCTCTCCTTGCAAGTCCTCATTTGACAGCTGCTATCGGTTTTAACGTCACTACTTCTTAACCTCTAACTGTCTTATTTCATATTACTCATATTATTTCCACCAGGCCGGGAGGAGGAGATTATATATATGTACAGATTTATTTCAATATTGGAGAAAGAAAAATGGAAAAAAAAGTGCCTGAGAACCAAGTTCTTTATCTGGTTTCTCAACTTAATTCAGTTCAATTCAAATGGGATTTATTGGTATTGCCAATAAGTAAGTGTGAAATAAAAGCACATTTAATGTCACGTTTAAAGATATAGGCCTAGAATAAATAATTGCATAAACAGAGATAAAACAAAATACTAACAGCAGAAAAACTTTTTGTGCTTTTACTAAGTAAAGATAGCTTAAAATAATAAAAAAGAAATGGCAGCATTTATTTTCCCCAAATGTATTTAAAGGTATCTGCTTTATATATATATATGGACACAGCATGGTGCAGATAGTGCTGGAATACACACAATGATTGACAGTCTTTATGGTGCTTGTATTCTCCTGGATGTCCTTTTCCTGTCACAACAACTCACACATATTGCTTCTGTGTTTGCACATTGCTGTATTTCACCCAACAGATAGGGAATTCTCTCTCACTCTCGCTCACACACACACACACACACACACACACACACACACACACACACACACACACCTCTTCTCACATCCTTCTTTCATTTCCTCTCGTGTAGCTCCATCCTGCTCCTTTGAGAACACTCTTCCAACCATCTTTTCATTCATGCTTTGGTGTAACTCCTCCCATCTCATCCTTCCTTTCTTCCTTTACTGTCTTCCTCACTTCCTACATCCTCTTCTCACTTCCTCCCCCAGTTCAGTCTATCTTCTCCCTCTAGCTCCTTCCTTTCCTCTTGTCTTTCGTTGTCTTCCTTCAATCCCCCATTTCCCTGCCCTTCCATCTCTCTCCATCTCTCCCACTCTTCTCCTCTCTCATCCCAGTCTCTCTTATTGCAATGCATCTCCATCCATCCATCCATCCATCCATCCATCCATCCATCCATCCAGCCTTCCTCTCCCCTGAGTATAACGTCAGCCCTCTCCTGTCTTTCCTTATACTGTCTGTCCTTTCATCCTCCTCTCTCCATCCATCTCTCTCTCTCTTTCCATCTTTCCATCCATCTTCTCTCTCTCTTTCCATCTTTCCATCCATCTTCTCTCTCTCTTTCTTCCATTCATACCTGCTCCTTTGCTTGTCTATCCTTCCCTGACTGTCTGCCCCCCCGGACCCCCCCCACCACCACCAGCACCCCAGATCCTTCAAAGTTAGGTTCCCGTTGAGGGATCCTGACAGGATCCACCCCCCACCCCGAGGGATTTGAACCGCGGAGATGCATGTGACGCGTGTCTGCCAAAAGACCGCCTGACACCCTTCCAGGTTTTCCACTGTCACTCTTTGATGCACTGGCATGTCTGCTTTTCTCTTTGTCTCTTTGACTCTATACGAGCGACCGTGCGTGCGTGCGTGCGTGCGTGCGTGCGTGCGTGCGTGCGTGCGTGCGTGCGTGCGTGTGTGCGTGCCTGTGTGTCAGCTGGTAGTGGTGGGGTTTATAAGATCACACACTCACACGGACTGGCACATCCACATAAAGTGTACACACACAAACACACAGACAAGGGCTCGGTCAGCCCTGGAACACAGGACAGCTGTGGCCGGCTCCCGCTGCCTAGTTTGGCGATGTTTTTAACGGGGGTCGAGGGTCACGTCGGTCCCTGCCAGGCAGCAGACAGTAGCAACAGAGAGGGAAATATTACACTAGGCTACAGTGGGGATTTATTATCACCTGTCCCCTTCCTCCACTGTACAGGCTACCTTCACCCGGCCCATGGAAAAAAAACCAAAGATGGCCTCTGATCCCATCTCCTTTGATGTCTGGCGAGGAAACATTGTTGCGGTTTTTTTCTTCTTCCTCTTCCACTCCTGTGTCTGAGGCACTTTGTGTCACATTCTAAACCCAGTAAGGTCTGCTGAGTCCCGCTCTACGAACGCCTTCTAAATCAGTCATTCTCACAGATGTACAAGCTCACAGCGCACGTGATACAAATATATATCACGATTCATGTTTTTATTAAATCTATTTAAATTGCCACCAGTTTATATCGATATATATATCGATATACTATATATCGTTACATGCCTAATCTCCATCCATCCATCCATCTCCTCCTCTCCCCTGAGCATAACGTCAGCCCCCTGTCTTTCCTGCCTGTCCTTTCATCCTCCTCTCTCCAGCCACCGTACCCCCCTCTCTCTCTTTCATCCTCCTCTCTCCAGCCACCGTACCCCTCTCTCTCTCTTTCATCCTCCTCTCTCCAGCCACCGTACCCTCCTCTCTCTCTTTCTTCCATTCCTACCTGCCTACCGCTTTCCTTCCCCGTCGGTCTGCACAACATGCTCTTTATAAAACAGATCTACAAGCTCACAAGGCAGATCTATAAGCTCACAAGGCATCGCATTGGGTTAACTGAGACTGAAGGGTTACTAGCACGTGACGTGATGTGTTTTGGCAGGAAGTCTTCGGTTCTGCAGACCAATGTTCAGAAAGCAAAGATAATTGTGCAAAATGAATTACTTCCATGCCCACAATGGTAGGAATTGATATCTATGATTGAATATTATACAGTATGCAGTGGGTCATACCACATGATATTACAAGAGACTGGTCTTGGGAGAGTCACAGAAACTAGACATTATTTTTTCTAAACTGGCTATGAAGGGACTTTTTTAGACTTAATGCAATTAACTACATGATGGATATAGCAGTTCTGTGGACTCCTATAGGACCAGAGTTAACTACGTAATGACTTGAACCCATCCTGAGTTGACCAGGGTCCCTCAAGGCAATATTCTTGGTCCGCTTTTTCCATCTACCTAAATAAAAATATATTTTTACATATTCAAGATCACAGCGTGACTCGTCGTAGATCACATCATGTTTGTCCCAGATGGGATGCTATGGGTTCATAGAGTTAAACTCTTTACTTCCTGAGCGGTGTTCCCCAGGGGTCTGCACTTGCCCCCCCGCCTCTTTGCCATGACACAATAGCCAATATACCAGCTCACACCTGCTATTTCCGACTGAACGTTCACCCATTTTTGCCCAGAATATACAGACACCGCCTTCATGTGGTTAAGCACCATCTCACTATCTGAGAGACATGAAAACGGTGCAGTCATGAGAACCCCAGTCCAGTATATGTATGTATGTATGTATGTATGTGGTCTGCCTAAAACCGCAGATCAGCATCCCATCTGTGGGCGCGTCGTCCCAGAGGGATCAGCAGCACAATGGGAGAGAACATGTCACCATCCAGTTGAAAGGCAGGAAGGAGCGGAGCGAGACTTGAGAGGGATGATGGGGTGTGTGTGTGTGTGTGTGTGTGTGTGTGTGTGTGTGTGTGTGTGTGTGTGTGTGTGTGTGTGTGTGTGTGTGTGTGTGTGTGTGTGTGTGTGTGTGTGTGTGTGTGTGTGTGTGTGTGTGTGTGTGTGTGTGTGTGTGTGTGTGTGTGTGTGTGTGTGTGTCCAGAACACGTGTGTGTGCGCGGAGGTTAGAGGAAGCGTCTGGGTATTTCGGCCGGTGGGTTCCTTTGAAAAGTGTGTCTATAGGCGTAGAGAAGCAGGATGGCCTCTGCGTCCTGGGGAAGAGAGGGAGAGATGGCGGCTGTTGGTTTTTACTACTGCAGCTGCCACGAGGGGGGAGAAGAATGTGGGCTACCTTTCCTTTGGCACACTGAGGAGAGCCCAGTTGTAGATGCAAGGGTTCAGCTTCTAGTTTGTGTGATGTTTGGTTCTTCAGTTGAGTAAAAAGCGATGGAACACCCGCGACATTACTGAGATGAGACGCTGTTACAGTGTTTGATCTGGTCCGCATGCAGTACCGTTGATCTGGACATTACTGAGACGCTGTTACAGTGTTTGATCTGGTCTGCATGCAGTACCGTTGATCTGGACATTACTGAGACGCTGTTACAGTGTTTGATCTGGTCCGCATGCAGTACCGTTGATCTGGACATTACTGAGACGCTGTTACAGTGTTTGATCTGGTCCGCATGCAGTACCGTTGATCTGGACATCACTGAGACGCTGTTACAGTGTTTGATCTGGTCCGCATGCAGTACCGTTGATCTGGACATCACTGAGACGCTGTTACAGTGTTTGATCTGGTCCGCATGCAGTACCGTTGATCTGGACATCACTGAGACGCTGTTACAGTGTTTGATCTGGTCCGCATGCAGTACCGTTGGGGCCACTAAAATCACAACATGACCCACGAGATGTGATGGTTAGCATGAAACGGATCCCTCCCAATTTCCTGGAAAATGAAAACATTCTGTGTTACAAATATACGTTGTATAATTGTCTTCTCTACATACTGTACCTTCAGTGATTTAGTCATTTAATGCAGGGGTTCTCAACCCGTGGGACGCGACCCCCCAAGGGGGTCGCCAAATTATTTTGGGGGGGTCCCAAAAATATATATATTTTTGCAACTGAATGGCTAATGGAAATTAAGAGTTTACATAGTACACATAGTGCATGCATAAAGGTTCCTTAATGATTAGGCTACATCTGGTTTCAGTATTTATTTATGATGTATTTTCCTCGAGACATGGCCAAAGCATTTTCGGGGGTCCCCAGCCAAAAACATTGAGAACCCCTGAGAATGTATCTTTTTTTTTCCCACATGGGAAAGTTGGGTTGCAGCCAAGCCAAACGGTGCTAAGACAAATCTAAAAATACAATGGCAAGAAAAGCAAAAGAGATATTGTGTCGGAGCATGAAAGTGGCAAGTGATCCGGAAAACGTCTCTGTTATCTTATAAAGGAGCTCTGTCATGTCTCTGCAAGCCATTCCAATTAGGTTTAGTTATATTGCAGCATGTCAACAGCGATCAAAGAGAAACGCTTGCTTAGGCCCTTTATAATTGAATGAGAAGAATGCAGATCAAAGGTAATTGCAATGTCTGTTTTCATCTGTAGCCGGGCGCAAAATCACATTTTGTATTTGAGATCTGGAAGACATTTCTGTCTTTTGCTTCCAAAGTGTAACATTGAATATTTCATGAATCCAGTGTATTGGCGTTTACATTGTCGTGTGTGGTGACCTAGTAAAGTGGAATAGTGTATGCACAGGATGCTGTGTGTTCAAAGTGTTGAGACGGTGTACGGTTCCAGCAAATACAGACGGAATACAAAGAGAGCCGGAGGAAAGTGGTGGGGGAAAAAAAGTCACGTTTCTAGCGTTCCTCCATGGCTTTTATTTCTTTCTATTGCGGTTCTCTTTAGCGAAACAAGAAATATTGCTTTGATCTATTGTCTCGGGCTAGGTGTTGTAGCTATGGCACTCTGTACTACCGATGACGTTCCATGTCGATACATCTTAAAGTTATTTTTGTTGCACCTCAAGGTTCAAGGTGATTTATTGTTTCGTGTGCTGTACAATACAACAGGTAGCAACATTGCAGTGAAATTCATTGCATTCCTCAACAGTGTGGAAAATCGTGAGCGTGCTATCATGTAGTGAGCAGTGCAATCTAATCTACAGGTGCCTGCAATGAACTGCAGTAATGCAGAAGGATTTAAGCTGACAATGCGGTATAATAATAAACATAGCACACGCACGCACGCACGCACGCACAGACAGACAGACAGAGGGAGAGAGCAATAGCTCTATGTGAATAAATGTAAATATAAGAGTTAATGCTTGGTTAGTGCACTCTTGTCTTTTTCTGACGCTATTCTGATAGAATATGGGATGCAGAGCCGTCTGTATGTTTGCCTGTCTGTTTGTCTGTCTGTCAGGGGCTAATCTCACACACCACTGGACCGGTCAGCAACTATATTTCTTGTGTACTTTGCCAGTAAGCCAAGAAAGTACTTCCATGCATGCATGTGTGTGTGTATATATATATATATATATATATTAGGGATGTCCCGATACACTTTTTTTGTTCCCGATCCGATCCCGATACCACAATTTCTGTGTTAGCCGATACCGAATACCGATACCAGTGTTGTGATCTCGTGTTGTGTTTATAGCTATCTAGCTATATATCTCGTGTTGTGTTTATAGCAGACTCCTCACTCATATGTGCACTTGCAGTTTGGGCAACTCCAAAGCAAACTTCACATGCCCCAACATTATATTTTCCTGCCATAGTGTCAACCCCTTACCCCTGTGTTGGATCGGTGGCATATTCGCCGATAACGATATGACCCGATATGACAAATAAGGGCCGATAGTGATACTTTTCCGATACCGATACAGTATATATATATATATAAATATATATATATAAAATGTTTTTATTATTATTATTCATTTTTTTAATATATATTTTAGAATGGAAGTGAATGGAGGTCAGATAGGAGTGAAACCATGCCCAAAATTGGAGTCATACATCACACGTCACGTGACTGACTTTATATACTGTCCACAGGAAGTCCAACATCCACATGGGAAGGCTCCCATGGCTCCCATTGTTAGATAAGCCCATTAAAACCCCAGGCACAGTTTGTGATTTGTCAGCCATATATTATGGCTTATAATGATTTTTGGACAGGATATTCGGTACATATTTGCCAATATATACTGTATAGAATATGTTGTAATTATTCCTTAATGCCAGCTTGGATGAGACTGAAATGTTGATGATAGCCAGGTCTTCTTGTTGACTGCCAATGTTTTTACTTACAATTCTTTTAACCCATTATGTTATGCTTTAGCTATTGAAAAATAGCAGATCTACAAGCTCATAGCGCGCCACCGAGTGTCGCGCTACGAGCTTGTAGGTCAGCTATTTTTGAAAAATCGAAGAAAACTCTGGATGTAGAAGACATTTTTAGAATCTGATCTCAGGTCAGAATGGGGATGTTTCCATCAAATTCTCCCAAATACATATTTTTGTTTTGTTTTCTCCCGGGGGAGTGGGAATACTCTCTGGCTATCTTCTTCCAAACTCTAAACTTGTTGTGAGTGGCCTCTCTGTGCCATGTAGGACAGCCATTACCACAGCAGTCGTACGTCAATACCCCTCGCCCTTTCGCCTCGCACAAAATTGGTTGCCTGTCACGAGACTCGGTCTCATTTTCTTCCATTTGGACTCTGAAATGGAGAGAACTGGGGCAGGGGGAAGCCCCCCGCCCCCCGCCCCCGCCCCGACCCCCTGGTTCCTGATGATAATAGAAGCTAATTTGAGTGAGATTATGATTTATCAGAGACTGCCGAGCGAGCACTCCGACGGCCTCGGCATTATGGAGCTTTTCTGAAAATGGGAACTATTACTAGTGAGAGCGCCATCCATCAAGCCCCCGCACCCTTGTGACACAGAGAGAGAGAGAGAGGGAAGGAGAGAGGGAGAGGGAATGAGAAAGGAAGATAAAGAGAGGGAGTGCGAGAGTGACGAAGAGATAGAGAGAGGGAAGGAGTGAAGGAGAGAGAGAGACGAAGGGGGGGGGGGGGGGGGTGAGAGAGGGGTGGGGCTGTGTGTGAGAGAGAGAGAGAGAGAGAGAGAGAGAATGATATGTTGTGGATGATCATGCCTGCCTCAGAAATTGGACAGCTCCAATTCGATTTCCCCTTTCTCTGTCTTTCTCTCCCTTTCTCTCTCCTCCCTTCTCCTTTCCCTCTCTCACCTATTTTTCTTCTCATCTAGACGGAAAGTCATCAGTGTGTGCGTTGGAGATATGCTATCTGTCAAACCCCCTCCCCTGCATCCCCCCCTCCCAAAATTCACATTAGATTTCTAATTTAGACTTGCTCCACTTATTTCCCTTCTCTTCCAGGCACACACCAGCCTCCTATTTCTCCCCCTTCTCCTCCTCCTTTACCCCCCCCCCATCTCTCCCTCTCGTTTCCTGTTTCTGCTCTTTTAAAAATGATCTCCGCTGGCCTCATTGTGCAGATGAAAAGGATCGCTCTTTCTCATTAATGTGAATAATGCCGTCTGTGTCCCCTCTATTCACTGACTGTCAGCCAATCCGGCGCACCAATCATCATTCATTATAACAAATGAAACGAGGACTGTGGGACCTAGTTTATTAATTAAATGTTTTTTAATGTGTGCTGATCAAATCAGGAGAACGATGGCACATGTCTATTCTTTTGAAAGGGCATGCTTTAAACCCAAATTACAATCAGACGATCCCTTGCATCCAGTCCATTTTATAAAAAAGAAATTACAAGAAATTCAGGTTCAGTTTACCAAGTCTAGAGTGTTGTGGTTAACAAATTATCTACAAACTGCAGTAACACCAGGGGGAAAATGGCTGATATTGGGTTAAAAAGTGTTTCAATTGGTCAGCCAAAGGAGATATCGGCAAATAAGTCATATTACACTAATTGTAAATAAAATTATGTTCTTGAGGTAATTCCTTATCCCGCAAAATCATGAAGGCTAATTTGACCTTTGGGATACAAAAAATAAGTTTCTGTCCAAAAACATAGTTAATGCACTTTGGCTTCGTAGGGCAGATCAATAAGGGACACGTATTTTAGTTTCCAAATCATTTTGGAAACTAAAAGGGATGGGATTTCAAGGGATGGTTGGCAATCCAACTCATGACTGGAAAAAAGTCCTTTCCCCTCATAATGGGCGAAAAGTGTTATATTCTCAATGCATATAGCTCAAACCCCCACAAAGTTCGTTAAGGTTTTGTCGTAACACATTGCTATAATGCAGTTGACTATAACAGTGCCACATGGGAGCACTCATATGCTAATTTTCGGGGGGGTGGGACACATATAGCAAATCTTTAGTGTGTTAACATCGCTCATCTGAAGCCATGAGGCTGTCAGAACAGTGATGGGCTATAGCGTCCCAGCTGATGGATGGCACTCAGTCTGTGCGCGGGTGACTGGAATATGAGGGCTGCTGCAGCGCGGCTGTCCTCGTGCTTGTATGCTGGTGTGAGATAAGATCAGTTGTCTTTTCTCTCAGCTGTACCACGTGAAACGACACATGCAGGCCATGGACACACACCATCTTACCGCCACTTTATACCTGTTTTTCTGTCTCTAACACGCACGCACGCACGCACGCACGCAGGCAGGCACGCACGCACGCACGCACGCACGCACGCACGCACGCACGCACGCATGCACGCACGCACGCACACACACACACACACAATGACTGACACAAACACTTATTGTTAGTGTGACCCTCTCCATTTTTCTCCATATCATCCCATCTCTTTTTGTCTCATGCTCTCTCTCTCTCTCTCTCTCTCTCACGCACACGCACACACACACACACACACACACACACACACACACACACACACACATCCTGGTGACTGCCACTCGAGGGTTAGTGGCAGATGTCATCCGTCACTTTGCGTCGTTCAGTCAGTCAATGGAGCAACTGTCACTGTCACATAAGACACTTACTGTAATCTATCTAGCCCTTCGCAATGCCATTATGATCCAACCAATCATAACCTAACACTCGCCTCTCCGCCACTGTCCCTGATTCACGAGCGGCCGTCCCCACGATTCAGCGGATTTTGTCACCAAGGGAAAGTGTAACCCTGGCTTTGCATGACTCGGGTCAATTCCTTAGTCAGGGTTTTCAAGGAAGTCACCTTCTAATTATATCACCTGTGTCAGCCAGAGGTTGTAAAGTAGAGTTATTCTGGACCATTAGCTTCTAAAACTCTGGTGGGCAAAGCGAAAAATGGATGTGACCTCATTTTAATCCAGGAGAGCTGTGTTCTCTAACAGGTTGTACAAATTGAGAGCAAGACATTTGTGAGAAGTGAAGCGAGAGCCGAAAATGTAATGTGGGGATGAATAAGACGAGAGAGCAGAACATCAAAGAGGAAAGGTTGAATTCACAGGGTTATCGACGTTGGATTAGGAGGAAGCGTTCAGGAGTCCATTTTTGTGAGCACTCGGCCAAAACGAACCGTGACAACAGCGCAAGTGCTCTTCGTTCAGCTCAAGTAAATGTTCTCATGGAACATTTGCCTTTTTAGCACCGATGTTTTGAGCATGGTATTCAATATTCTGCAAAGCCCTATTGTGACTAGGCGAGAGAATATGCTACAATGCCAATGTGTGGGAGGGTGGAGTTGGAGAAGAATAGGGCAGGAGAAATGGAGATTGTTGAACTTCAGGACAACATTGGTAACTCAAATGTTAACTTCCACTCTGAACTCTTCAACATGGCCGCACAAGGCTAACTCCAGCCTGTACAGCACAGCACAGTGCATTTACCATTACCAACAGGGAAAGCAATGGCAGAGAATAAAAGCCCCAAAGGAAGCCATTACTGGTAAACTACTGTACCTCTTCCGATTCTGTCCTATGCAACATGTTTGTGTAGGAGAAATAGAAAAAGACCTGTTATGGTATAGATGGGTCGAAATGTTGTCTAAAGTATGAGGGACATTAAGATTACTGGCCTTCTTAAGCCCCTTAGGTAGTTGGAAACCACCGTCACGAGTCACAGACTTTCAGGCATCTCCACCTAGGCGGAGGTATCCAAACGTCTGGCTCTGCGAGACTACAACATTTATGATTTACACAGTCATTAACTACATATACAGTATATGTATTCCATTCCTTAGGACTTCCATTGAAATCTGTCCATTTTACTAAGGTTTAAGCCGGTCTTGAACTGTACAGTGTCAGTATTAAGGCAGTTTTTCCTCAAACCTTTTAATTTCAAGTACCCACAGTTTGGTATACATTAGGCCATGGACCCCCATAAGTCAGGTCTGTAAGGGTCCATTTGATTACTACAGTATAACTATCAATCATTTAACTGGGGACCACCTGGAACCCCCTCAAGAGCCCATGGGGGGGTTCCCGGACCCCACTTTGAGAACCATTGTATTAAAGGATTATGTACAATATGGATTGAAGGTTCCTCCATGCACAGCAAAACGTTAGAATATTAAATTGATGCATGTTGCATGTCGCGCCACAATACAATCCATCAGGGACTTGAGAAATGAGACAGAGGACAACATGTGCCGAACGCTTCGGTCCCTCGTTAAATGACCTGGGTTATACATATCAGAAACGCAGTCCAATTTATTTGCTTGTAACTGAGAAGACCAGCATCGATATGTTGGCATGTAAAGCATGAAATTGGCCCAGAAATTAAAAAGGAGCATATTGCTGTTTTCCCTGCCGTTATTGCTAGCAGTGGCGCCATAGCTTGAAATAGAAAACCCACTTAACCCATCGCTGCTGTGTGTGTGTGTGTGTGTGTGTGTGTGTGTGTGTGTGTGTGTGTGTGTGTGTGTGTGTGTGTGTGTGTGTGTGTGTGTGTGTGTGTGTGTGTGTGTGTGTGTGTGTGTGTGTGTGTGTGTGTGTGTGTGTGTGTGTGTGTGTGTGTGTGTCATAAATATACAGTTTGTTCATTTATACATGAATTCACAATGCTTGTTTATTTATTTGTGCCTACGTTCTATCTCATATCGTGTGTGTTAAGTAGTCAGATATTCTATTACCGTTTCAGGCATTCATTTTACCAGCAGTTGCCCCTGGAAAAATACAGACGCCCTATAAAACCACAAACCAATTAAAGCCGATCCGTTCCGTCGATGGATTGCGATGTTTACTGTCTGGCAGTTTGCACAGGGATTGCTAAAGGCTTGCTAAGGCTTAGAGGGGGATGCTACTGTGACAAGGGATACGATTGCATTGCACCACCAGATTGAACTAGTTAGTTATGTTCAGAGTAGTTTTTATTTTTTAATCAAAGCTGAATGAAATCGTCCTGGAGGCCAAGTCAGCATCGACCACATAATCACAAGCCCCCTGCGTCAGTATTGCATGTCATCCCTCTTCTCTCTGGTCCAATAAAAACATGGCATAAAGTACAAGATGTGTAGCTCATTGCTCAATAACAGCACAGACCTCCACCAAGGTGTCAGTTTGTCTATAAAGCTGTGTGGTGCCAAGTACCAGTTTGGCCAATAGCACTCCATGGTGTGCAGTGGTGTCCAGTTAATCATTTTTAACCACCTGTGGGCCAATGCTTGTTTCAAATGTATGTGATGTTATGTTATGTTCTGTTATATCTGTTATATGTTATATGCGTTTTTGTGACAGGCCACGCCCCTTTATGGCCAACATGCATAAAAAAAGACCAACCTCTCCATCACATTTTGTGACAGACGGGTAGACGGGGATGGACAAAATCCCCTAAAAATAAGTTAGAGAAAAAAGGTGAATAATGTTATTTACATGATTCATGTATTTCAGGCCACTCGTATAGTTTATCAACATGCCCCACTATTAAAGCATTATTCCAGAATATTGCCTCCGACCTGGCTGTGGCTCACGACCACGGCTGATTGATGTTTTGTATTCCAGTCGTCTGCAAAGCTTGGCTTGTTTCTAGATGTGCCCAGTGGCTGCCGTTCCTGCTGCAGCATTTCATCAAGTACAGCTCCATGGTTCGTGCAGGCAAACCTTGACAGACCCACTCACTCTCACACACACACGCACAGTCGCACACGCACACACTCACACAAAATCACACTCACACTCACACACTGGCACAGTGTGCCGGCGGCATGCCAGGGGCTATGCCCTCTGAGTAAGCCGGCGGTCTGAAGCCGAGGACGTGCAATCACTGTCTGATCCGGCCCAGGTTACGGAGCAAGTGAGCAAAATTAATTAGCCTCTTGCCCGCCTGTCAAAACAGGATTTCATGAAAGTATGGTGTGGGGGCGGGGGGTGGGGGGGGCGGGGGGGACAAATCCAGTCAGCCTTCTCGTCTGCTGATTTTCAGAAGGAGCGGAAAAAAGAAAAACTGAATTACTAAAGTCTGCATTTATCAACATGACGTCCCACACTCAAGTCTCAATTCAGTTTTGTTAAAATGAAGAGTACAAATAATGGTTTGGAAATTATGGGCGGCATGCTGCTATTGCATTCGATCTGCACTTAATAATGATGTTTCTGCAGATCAATTCCACCCTGCCTGTGTCTCAGGGTTAAGCCTGAGTAATCCCTCACAAAACCAGGACTGCACTAATGAGACCAGGAATGGTCTCTGTTAAGCCCGATTTATACTTAGTTGCACGCCAGTGTCGCGCAGTGAAAGTAGCCGATCCGTAAGCTCACAACACCTCGTGCTGCGACGCGTCGTGGTCTTGTAGATCTGCTATTTTCAGTGCGCGATGAGGCACGCAAGCAAGTCTAAACCGGGCCTTAGACCCAAGAGAGATGGAGCGCCTCTGACCCCCACCACCCCCTAATCTCTTCGCTGCATCAACAGACACTTGTGGGTCTGTGAGTACTCAAGCATGTGCTCTAATCCCCCTTGCTTTAAACATTGTTTATCCAGGAAGACTGGCATGCTTGCTCTCTCTCTTTTTTTTTAAAGTGATGCCCTGCTTGACCGAGCAACACACATTCACTGCCCAGTACAACCAGTCTTTAGCTACTGGCCACTAAGGTTGGTGATCTGGAACCGGAGGAACCAGAATCGGATTCAGTTCCATCACATTTGGAACCTTTTCCGGAACCAGTTTATCACACTGTCAGAGCTGGTATTTGAACTTCACATCTGCTATACAATTACAATGCTGCTGGTTCTCATTCTCCATCTTTTTATTTTTATTTCAAGGACCACCATAACTATGTGAGTGTAAATGGAACCAAATGGACGTGTAAGGGTCCGTTTGGAACCCCCTCACATAACCCAGAGGGTCCCTGGACATCACTTTGAGAACCACTACAATATGCAACAGTATGCAATTGCTGTATGTATATGTAATGCATGGCTTCCAGACATCATCATCATGTGGGAGCCGCAAGTCTATGGACTTGTAATGTTTGTTTTAAGCAGTGACGTTATGTGGCAACCACAGTGGGAGCCCCTCACTTCACACAAGTGTGATTTTAATAGGAGTCATTACTAGCCACTGAGCATCTCCACTGGAGAAATTAAGATTGGAGTGAGTTGTATTTAGAGCTGTTCAACAGTAGTAGTTACTGAGGCAGTGGTGAGCACATCTCATTCAGTCAATCAATCCAGATTGTCTTTGGTATGTGTGGTATTGAACTGGTGCCAAGTCAGAAGCTCAGTTCTTGGCTCTTTTGGCTGGGAGCAGTACACCTTATCACAACTAGTTTCCAGCTTTCAGTTGTCGTTAGCCACCGGCAGCTAGGTAGGAGCATATGCCCCTAATAAGACTGTAAAAGTCTGCGAGTGCTCAAGGATGCAAGCCGATCACAGCTTCACAGCAACAGATAAGATTGAGTCTCCCGTATACAGATGCAGCGCTAGCCACTGCTAGCTCCAGTTAGCAAGGGCATCAGTCTCACCGCTCGCTTTCTGAGTGCCTTCCGATCAATAGAGCCGGATTATCGGCTCTAGCATCTCAGTTCATTTTTCACCACAGAGAAAGGCTCCACCAGCTGCTCTCTCTTTGTCAGACGATGTAGGCAGTTCCCTCATCTGATAAGATTACGGGAACTAACCACCACAGCAGCCGTGTTTTTGGGGAGACGCATATGCGTGATGCACGCATGCAGGATTGTGCCATGCGTATCGGTACATCAGTAAATGTTTATTCAACAGGCACCCGTTAGCCTCACACAGCAGATACAAATCCCCCGAGTGTCATACTTTAATTAAATGTTTAATTAAGACAGTGGCTTTTAATTAAAAAGTTGAATATTATAAATTAAGGATTATTGGCTAATGTGGGAGATAACATATCACAGGGTATAACCCTGCCATGAGAGTGTTTTATTTATTTATGTATTTTTAATGAAATTCATGAACTGTTAATTTGCATTGCAGGCAACCTATGCCCTTTAATACTGATACAATGGACTGATAATATTGATAAAACAGCAGAAGTCTTTCATACATGCCTGCCTGTACGACGTGCCATGGGGTGAAAGCCCTCGTGGGCTTTTGAAGTGCAAACCAACAATGCCACGCTTGTGTGTCCAAGGTCACCCCCACGTGTAACCAACTCGCCACAAGGGCCCTTCCTCGACAAAGACGGCGTACACAACAACCACCCCACTCGTTCTGCCATGTAGGTCTCACTAAAACACTCAAAAGGTTCTTTGTAGGGCCAACTGGTGGCTGGCCTGACCGTGTCCAGCTGTCTTTTTACTGCCCACCGACCACATGGATGCCCATAATAACCCTTCATTTTCAAGGGCACATTCAACACACACACACACACACACACACACACACACACACACACACACACACACAATAACCAAGTGCCCTTAAATGAGTGTGAAGTTCCATGTTCTGTGTTCATGTACAGTTGCTGGTAGGTCTGGATGTGGCTACAGAATGCATGGGAAGAGCAGCTTCTCAATGAATGGGGAGCATTCATGTTGTAATCCATAGGATTAGAGCTCTGTCCGTCAGCTGCCTCTGTCACTTAATGTACACGGCAGCCAGAGGCCCTCCCTATCTGTAGGCACGCTTTGATTTAGGTCCATAGGAGGGGACGTCACTGTCATGGTACATTTTCAGTGATTTACAGTGTTTTGTCAGGACAAGGGAGGATTGGAGGATTAATTTGGTGGTTTTTTCCTGCAGTCTCTCGGCACAATGGTGTACGGACACCTTGCTCTCAAGGTTTCTGTGAAGTCTACAGCTATACTTTGAACAGACAGGTCACTGACGTTGTCTCGGCAGAATGTCTTTCACGCGTCAAAGACCCAGAACAGAATAACAGTGAGTCTTTTATTCTGTGGACTGTGTGGAATTTTGAAGAACCACGCTGTTATTTTCTTTTTTTAAATTAAGTACAGTAGCTGTAGAGGAGTTTGTGTTGCTGACAGCAATTGGTTTGTCCTCGGATCACTAACAGCAATATTTCCATATGAGCTATAGCTTCCATGGAATTATTAATTCATGATTTCACTTTATTTCACAGCTTTGGTTCAATCACTGAATTCAGCCGTCTGTTATTTCTCAACAATGATCGCTGTTTAATCAAAGACTCAAGCTCATATCAATCTGTGTTGCTTGATTTTTGCCGCATTCCAACATGGTAACCCCGTAAACAAACACACAATGACATTTACAGTTAAATTGTACACTCAAGAATGTTTTTGAAAACATTTGAGGTGAACGTCTGGCTCATTTCTGAGCCAGACATTAAGACTAAGAGTAATCAAATTGTTGTTACTTTTGAGTCAATGTATTAATTTCTTTATTAAGTATTACTAACTGTGTAATCCGTGGGATACTCAATCAGATATAAATCACCCTGTCAGGGTTTATTTCTCAGTAATGGCCGGCTCCTGGTTGATAATCCTTTGCATATTTGCTCTTCCATGAGTCATCACATAAGTATGTGATTCATCTTGGGACACATAGGAGACTTTGACTCCTTCACTCTTAAGCACTGGCATGAAGTGTGCAAGGCCATGTGGCTTTTATCCGTTCTTTGAAAGTTTTTCTCTGGTAGAGACATCTGTTTACAGGTGACCTAGCTATCAGATTTACGCGGGGGTGCTTCCGGCGGGATCACAGCTTCTGCCGCGACCTTTAGCCCCGCGCGGGCACACACACATGTGTCATCCGTGGGGTCAGCTTATTCAACAGAGAGACCCAGCGTCTGTGTTACATATCGCAGGGATTAGCACGATCACATATGACAGGTTCCTGGTCCTTAACCAGGCTGACGGGCTCTGGCTTTCTTCCACTGTCTGCTTGTGGTTGAGGGGGGTTCCTCAAGTGGCCTGCAAGATGACTGTGTTGTTTGGTGCTGTTTTCAGATTATACACAGTCAAATCCTCAGTGTAACTCTGTGAGTGTACGAATGTACTAAATTTGTACACTCTCAGCGTTGCAAATGGGTAAATTAAGTAATGGGTAAATTAAATTTAGTATCCCCTGCTCTTCAGTTGTTGTCATCATGTCCCTGCAGAGGAAATCAATTTAACCATGGTCATTTTCTGTGGAGATAAAGGCTCGGTTTGAGCTCATAGAGAGAAGAAAATGCCATGCATTTGTTTTTTGTGCAAAGTTTCTTAGCAATGCTTGTTCAAGTATAAAAAGAGGGGGGATTTCGTCCAGGATTTCATGTCTTTGGACACTCAACCATTAACATTTTGTGCCCTATTCCTTTGTCCCTGGGTTCCTTACAACTCAGTATTTCTAAAAGTTGAACATTCTCACAGAAGCTGACAAAATTCACTGTAGCCACCATTACGATCATGAAGTTACAGGTTTTAAACGTTCATACTCATGACACTTCCTGTCAGAGTTGGAAAGTCAAAAAGTTGTCATCAAGTTGATAAATGTAGCTCAGAGTTGGCATGCCCCCGCTGGCCCTTCAGTCACCTAGACTGGCACTCTGTTCACGCTCTGTGTGAAAGGGGCATTGATGGCTGGGATAATGACTTTACTCTGCTGGGAGCCGCATAACCTCGAATGCCTTTATGTCCTCTTGTGCCCATAGTCCTGTGTGTGTGTGTGTGTGTGTGTGTGTGTGTGTGTGTGTGTGTGTGTGTGTGTGTGTGTGTGTGTGTGTGTGTGTGTGTGTGTGTGTGTGTGTGTGTGTGTGTGTGTGTGTGTGTGTGTGTGTGTGTGTGTGTGTGTGTGTGTGTGTGTGTGTGTGTGTGTGTGTGTGTGTGTGATGAATTTTTGCCCTACTTAGATACTACTAAACATTTTCACGATTTTTGAATAGCCAATGTATAAAATTATGCTTTTTAGCTAAAAATCTAAAATGACACGGATGCTATCCTGGTCTTCAATTTTTTTAATCGTGACATTTCAAAGTGAACCACAGTCGCAGCTTAGTTCCCAACCTTTCTATTGTCACGGACCGGCTGACAGTTCATTAGAGTCTAATGAACAGACAAAACCACCATCACAAGAATTTAGGCTTGTATGGTTCTCTAGTCCAGTGGTTTAGTCTGTATGGTTCTCTAGTCCAGTGGTTTAGTCTGTATGGTTCTCTAGTCCAGTGGTTTTAGTCTGTATGGTTCTCTAGTCCAGTGGTTTAGTCTGTATGGTTCTCTAGTCCAGTGGTTTAGTCTGTATGGTTCTCTAGTCCAGTGGTTCTCTAGTCCAGTGGTTTAGTCTGTATGGTTCTCTAGTCCAGTGGTTTAGTCTGTATGGTTCTCTAGTCCAGTGGTTTTAGTCTGTATGGTTCTCTAGTCCAGTGGTTTTAGTCTGTATGGTTCTCTAGTCCAGTGGTTTTAGTCTGTATGGTTCTCTAGTCCAGTGGTTTAGTCTGTATGGTTCTCTAGTCCAGTGGTTTAGTCTGTATGGTTCTCTAGTCCAGTGGTTTAGTCTGTATGGTTCTCTAGTCCAGTGGTTTAGTCTGTATGGTTCTCTAGTCCAGTGGTTTAGTCTGTATGGTTCTCTAGTCCAGTGGTTTAGTCTGTATGGTTCTCTAGTCCAGTGGTTTAGTCTGTATGGTTCTCTAGTCCAGTGGTTTAGTATGTATGGTTCTCTAGTCCAGTGGTTTAGTCTGTATGGTTCTAGTCCAGTGGGTTTAGTCTGTATGGTTCTCTAGTCCAGTGGTTTAGTCTGTATGGTTCTCTAGTCCAGTGGTTTAGTCTGTATGGTTCTAGTCCAGTGGGTTTAGTCTGTATGGTTCTCTAGTCCAGTGGTTTAGTCTGTATGGTTCTCTAGTCCAGTGGTTTAGTCTGTATGGTTCTCTAGTCCAGTGGTTTAGTCTGTATGGTTCTCTAGTCCAGTGGTTTAGTCTGTATGGTTCTCTAGTCCAGTGGTTTAGTCTGTATGGTTCTCTAGTCCAGTGGTTTAGTCTGTATGGTTCTCTAGTCCAGTGGTTTAGTCTGTATGGTTCTCTAGTCCAGTGGTTTAGTCTGTATGGTTCTCTAGTCCAGTGGTTTAGTCTGTATGGTTCTCTAGTCCAGTGGTTTAGTCTGTATGGTTCTCTAGTCCAGTGGTTCTCTAGTCCAGTGGTTTAGTCTGTATGGTTCTAGTCCAGTGGTTTAGTCTGTATGGTTCTAGTCCAGTGGTTTAGTCTGTATGGTTCTCTAGTCCAGTGGTTTAGTCTGTATGGTTCTCTAGTCCAGTGGTTTAGTCTGTATGGTTCTAGTCCAGTGGTTTAGTCTGTATGGTTCTAGTCCAGTGGTTTAGTCTGTATGGTTCTCTAGTCCAGTGGTTTAGTCTGTATGGTTCTCTAGTCCAGTGGTTTTAGTCTGTATGGTTCTCTAGTCCAGTGGTTTAGTCTGTATGGTTCTCTAGTCCAGTGGTTTAGTCTGTATGGTTCTCTAGTCCAGTGGTTTAGTCTGTATGGTTCTCTAGTCCAGTGGTTTAGTCTGTATGGTTCTCTAGTCCAGTGGTTTAGTCTGTATGGTTCTAGTCCAGTGGTTTAGTCTGTATGGTTCTCTAGTCCAGTGGTTTAGTCTGTATGGTTCTAGTCCAGTGGTTTAGTCTGTATGGTTCTCTAGTCCAGTGGTTCTCTAGTCCAGTGGTTTAGTCTGTATGGTTCTCTAGTCCAGTGGTTTAGTCTGTATGGTTCTCTAGTCCAGTGGTTTAGTCTGTATGGTTCTAGTCCAGTGGTTTAGTCTGTATGGTTCTAGTCCAGTGGTTTAGTCTGTATGGTTCTCTAGTCCAGTGGTTTAGTCTGTATGGTTCTCTAGTCCAGTGGTTTAGTCTGTATGGTTCTCTAGTCCAGTGGTTTAGTCTGTATGGTTCTAGTCCAGTGGTTTAGTCTGTATGGTTCTCTAGTCCAGTGGTTTAGTCTGTATGGTTCTAGTCCAGTGGTTTAGTCTGTATGGTTCTCTAGTCCAGTGGTTTAGTCTGTATGGTTCTAGTCCAGTGGTTTAGTCTGTATGGTTCTCTAGTCCAGTGGTTTAGTCTGTATGGTTCTCTAGTCCAGTGGTTTAGTCTGTATGGTTCTCTAGTCCAGTGGTTTAGTCTGTATGGTTCTAGTCCAGTGGTTTAGTCTGTATGGTTCTCTAGTCCAGTGGTTTAGTCTGTATGGTTCTCTAGTCCAGTGGTTTAGTCTGTATGGTTCTAGTCCAGTGGTTTAGTCTGTATGGTTCTAGTCCAGTGGTTTAGTCTGTATGGTTCTCTAGTCCAGTGGTTTAGTCTGTATGGTTCTCTAGTCCAGTGGTTTAGTCTGTATGGTTCTCTAGTCCAGTGGTTTAGTCTGTATGGTTCTCTAGTCCAGTGGTTTAGTCTGTATGGTTCTCTAGTCCAGTGGTTTAGTCTGTATGGTTCTCTAGTCCATGTGGTTTTCAACCATTTTCATTTCAAGGCCCATTATTTATTTGGCATTTGAGCCATGGACCACCAGCATTTGATGACATAATTTGTCCACAATTCCATGCTGTATTGAAACGTTGATGAAAATATCAATTATTTGACATTGTTCTAATTGTGTAGACTTCTTGAGAATTAAGTAATGCCGATGTTTAACAATCTTTGACACTCAAGAATTAAAGATCTATAAGGGTCCATTTGGTTACCAACTTTCCATCCTTTACCTGGGGACCACCTGGAACCCCCTCAAGGACCACTGTTGGTCCCCGGACCACTGGTTGAAAGCCACTGCTCTAGTCTAAATGGAAAGCAGAAGGATGCCATTTGTCAGTTCCTTCACAAAACAGTTTTAAAATGTCACACCAATGCAACTTTGCATGGTGAATCAGTGGTGTGGTTTGGGCCTTTGTTGTGGCTGTCATTTCTACATTGGCATATTGCTGAGATACACTGAGCGATATGACTTCAAATCAATATCAATAATTCAAACTTTGGACTCGAATACAATGTTTAAAAAGAAACAATGAACATAGCCGATCTACAAGCACACAATGCATGTAGATCAGCAATTTTTGTATGCCACCATTGTGCAACGAAGTATAATACAGGTTTACAGGCGCTGATGGGAGATTTAATTAGGGCCTGCATGAGACTCACAGAAAGTATTGTGCCAGGTTGTTTTGGGCCAAATGAGGCCAGCTCACTGCCCTCAAACTACAGTGTACTGTATGCCAGAATGTGTGGAACTCTACCATAGGAACACACAGTGTTGCTGCTGGAGTTTTGCCAGTCAATGACTCTAATGAACAGTGCTACACACAACCACAACAATGGAATGCAGTGTTTGTTTGTTTTTCGCTCATCATGGATATGATAAAAATAAATCTCTAAACCTGGTGTTTATTATGAAAAGAAATGTTCAAAGTAGCAATTTTTATTTGAACCTATAAGATAGGGCTTAAGTGGTTAATATTGTGACATTATAATATAGTGTGCCACTTTTGTATTATTGTAAATACTGTATCTTTCTACTGTTGCAAAGCTTGCATTGCATTTTTGACCAAAGACCCTTGAACTGGTCCTGGCCGGAGGCAAAGTGAATTCTAGTGAGAGTCAGGTAAAGGCTCGTTTGTCCAGTAGTGTATCATGAGATGTTACATGGAAAGGAACCATGCTTTATTTAAACTGTCGAGGGGCTGTCGTACACGATACAGAGATGTGTAGCAGGTGAATGATATCTGGCCGGGGGGAGGGGGGGATCTTTGTTCATTGTTATGAATAATACATTGTGGGCACATTTCTGTGATTCATATTGCTGCGGGCCTCAGGGCATGCCTGCTTTTTGCTCGGGCCCCTGGGTTGTGCGTATATATCTGGGTTGCTTTGTGTGGCATCAACAACGCATTTCATCAATTCATGCCCGTGAGTAGAATTATTAGACTTTTAAGAACTTCATCCCTAGGCCATTTTATGTCTGTGCTGATAGAACCAGGTCACCTGTTCATAATGGACCCCTCACATTCATCCCTCTGATGCCCCCACCCTCTCTTCTCTCCCCAGTAACCGACTAGCCCCCAGCAACCACGACCGGATACAGAGGCTGAGGCACGAGTTCCAGCAGGCCCAGACTGGTCCCGAAGACCCCGACGACCGCAGGAGGACGTACAGCTTCGAGCAGCCCTGGGTGAGTGTCTGAGGTCCTCGCCTCCTCATGTACGGAGTCTACCAATCAAAATTCACTCTGCGGCCCGAGAGAGGAACGCTTATGCTAACGTGCCGGCTAGAGGCTGGCCAAGCGGAAGAACGCTACAAGTCAGTGCTAACAGAGAAGGTGTTAGCACACTAGCCGGCTATACCCGGACCGGCGGAGTAAAAACATCAACTAACTTCTTTCCGCGCTAGCCCCAAGAAGCATGCTAAAGTGTTAGCATGTGACCTGTGGCTGAGCTGGAGGGGAGCTAACCGATCACTAACCCCACTACCAACAGCCACGAACAAGACTGAGGTTAATGTCTGTGTTCTCCTCCACGGATTCCCATTAACCTGAGGCCTTTCAAGGCTATACCTTTGCTAACTCTAACCAACTTCACTCTCAACGTCCATCCATCTGCATGCAGGAGCGCATACCATGACTAACCCCACCCACCTTGTCACCCATCTATCTATCTCCCATGTCGCCTGTCTGTCTGTCCATCACTCACTCCTGTTGGACACGCCTTCCGTCTCCTGGACCAATGGACTGTCAGTGGGATTCATCCTAATTTGAGGAAGTGTTTTGTTTCTGTGATGTGGGTGGAGTGGGGTGGTGGGCCTAAACATTTAAAGGAATAGTTCACCCAAAAGACAAATCCTATCAATTACTCACCAATTCAAGCCTTGAATTGGTTTTGTCTTGAATTATTGTAGTTTTTGTCGCATTCCTGGGCCAATAATCCAATATTTGATGACACCGCATCAAATCATTCTCAGGAAATGAAAAAACATCCAGTTCAAGTGGAGTTTGGAGGTTTTTGTTGAAGCGCTTTTTAATTATTTTGGTGATTGGTTCAATTATTTTTTTAACCAAGACACAAACATAAAGGGTGTTCAATAGCACTGATTTAATAAAGATGTCTAAACGGGTGGAGTTAGCTGGTTTGGCAGATAGTTTGAGGATCCAATGGAGTTAGGAGGTTTTTGCCAAAGCACTTTCTAATACTTTCCATTGGTTAATTTTTTTAACCAACACACAGACGTAAGGGGTGTTCAACTTCAAAGAACTTTATTTTTCCTTTCGGAAACTTATTTTCTGCAGTTTTAAAAGACGACAAGAAATCACAACACATACATACAGTACTGAGTACATACAATAGCATTGATTTATGGATACAAAATATATATATAATAATAATAAATGGAATTAGGTGGTTTTTTCCCGGACAACAACAACACAAGTATTATACTGTATCTCTGCTGTAGGGCAGAAACCAGCTATGTCCAAAATATACACTTTTCAGTGTTTAAATAAATGTTTTTAGAACAACACAATACTGCCTCATAAAAGTTGGTACGGTGACATTATACATTGCCAGATACTTGAATACATGTGTCGTTATATTATCATCACTTTACCCAAATCCAGCTCAAGTGGAGTTGGGAGGTTTTTGACAATCAATGTGGAGAATTATTTTCTAACTTTGTCATTCTAACCAATGGACAAACCACCTAACTCCACAAGTTAGGTTGTCTGACCGACAGTTTGAGGATCAAATGGAGTTAGGGAGTTTAGTCAGAAGCACTTTTTAAATACTTTTCATTGGTTGTAAAACCCACACACAGACGTAAAGAGTGTTCAATTGCACTGATTTATTTAAAAAATAAAAAATAGTATGAACTAAAAAACAACACAGTGTAATCACTGATGGTCCTACTGATGATCCAGGTTTTAAATGTGATATTTCTCTTGTTAAGTAATTGGTCTCCTATTAACTTATATTGGATTGTTGGCTCAGAAAGGTGGCAAAAACTAAACATGTTCATGAATGCAAGGCTTCATGGGGTGAGTAATTGATAGAAAAAATAATATTGTTTTGGGTGAACTATTGCTTTAAATTGGTTATTAACTGTGCCTTTTTGTGAGTTTAAAGTTAGGATCATGTGGCATTTTAAGGGCTGTTTTTATTTCATTTCACTCTTGATCTGCTACGAAGGGGGCTTAATTAGTGTGTTCTGAAGCAATGAGAGGGCAATAGTAAGAAGTGAACACATTTTGAATGCCTTCAACGTTTTAGCTGATGAAACGGGTCGACATATTTTTAGCACGCCATTCCATGTAACATACGTACACTCCCTTATTCCACGTGCTTGCACCTTAAGTGTACTTGGTTTTACATTTCATGAACAATAATGAACGTGTAATTACATGTAAGAGCAGTCATCTGCGGCACATTGAAAGAACTCTTTGTAGATTTTCTAACTAATCGTAGCAGCTGTTTCTCACTATGTGTAGTTATATCTGGCCTCTCTCAGCAAAAGTGTATTTATTCCGTTGCATTATGATTTTGTCTTTGTGGACTGTTTGGTCTTATCTACAAGTATGAGGTCATTTTTACAAACACAGCTGTGTCCTTTGTACATCTCTTCATCGTTCTACTTGAACAATTTTACTACTTTAGCGTCTAGACGACACATCCTCTCAAATGCAGCTTTTTTTTTGCCTTTATGTTATGCAATGGGAACCTTTTGGGTCCATGTGATATTTACCATTTTATGGGAATTGTCTGATAAAAACATGAGCATGTGAACAGAAAACAAATCACTTCTGCTGGTTTTTATTTTTTATCATTGATGAACCCAATAAAAAAAATGCTTTGTCTTGTTTTTTGTGTGCGTTTGGCAACGTTAACCCACAAGAAAATAGCTGATCTACAGGCTTACAATGCGTCGCGGCGCGACCCATTGTGAGCTTGTAGATCTGTTATTTTCGCTGCGTGACATGGCAACCAAGTATAGGCTAAGTCGGGCATTAGGGTCCACATTCCACACCAGCATTGCTCGCACAACATGGTACAGTGTGGGAAAGGACGTCTCCTCTCTCTCATGAATAGCAGAGCATTGCTCCCCAATTAAAGCCAGAGACAATGCCCGCGGCATTATGGAGCTTTACTCTAGGCATTGTTGTGCTCTCCTCTTGGCCACGTAATGCATGTTCCCACGACGGCAGGCAGGCAAACATGACCGACGGATGAACCAGGGCTTTAAACAGGTGCTTTCAAGATCTACATTGAGTCTTCTTTTATTTAACTACCGGCATAAGAAAAGAAAATCACACTTGTTTGAAGATGTATTGTATGTACACAAGATGTATTTATATTGGCCATATGACGTCTTACGTCGCTATTTACTGCCCTAAAATTAAATAAACATTGAACTCCATAGACTTGGCTGGCAAAATGATTTACATTATAAACTGCCCTAAACAAACATTAAAGTCCATATTTGACTGGCAAACGATTTACGTCATACGTGCTTTAATGTTTAAACAAACCCACAATCCCATTAGACTTGGCTGCCACATCACGTAATCTTCAAAAGCCATGCATTGGTCAAAAAACGTAGCCATATGAACCCTATCATCCCTATTCTGGGGAGCGAACATTCACGCTGTGAACCTTACGGCTCCGCTATTCTCGGTGAGGAGATTTAGTACATGCGAAAATACAAAGAGGACCTAGTATAGAACCCTGGAGGACCCCAGTCAGCTATAGGGTTTAACCCATTTTGGGCAGGAACCCCTTTTGGTGTTAGCATTATGTTATGCTTTAGCTATTGAAAAATAGCAGATCTACAAGCTCGAGCTTGTAGGTCTGCTATTTTTGAAAAATCGAAGAACGACTGACATAGAAACATAGCTTTTTCAGAAAACTGTCAGGATGTAGAAGACATTTTTAGAATCTGATCTCAGGTCAAAATGGGTTAAGTGGTTAAAAAAAACCATCAGGTCCACAAACTCTCCTCCTCCATCCTGTTGTCATCTGCGACTTCAATCCAAAGGGACTGTGTAAACTTTGGTTCCCTCAAAGCCCTTCTCTAATGTTTATACAGTGTACTGCGGCTCACAGGCTCACCACAACGGGGTGAAAACAGTAATTGCATGTCGTTAGGCTTCCACCCAATAAGGCCACTAGCTGCACTACAGCGATGGGTACCGTATGGTAAACAGGAGCCTCTCTTTGAAATTCAATTACTTCTCTCTCTCCTCCTCCTGGCATATATTACATTTGGTTGCCTCATCTGAGTGATGCGGTGGTGGTGTGCACGTGAAGGAGCCAGTGTCCTTGTTCTTAATTTCCCCTCAACTGCCCCACTTTCATCTTGAGGAGAGCCACACACACACACACACACACACACACACACACATATATGGAATAGTACTTTCAATCAATCTCACATATTCTTTACGCATTTCCATAAATGCTGCGTGACCTACAAAGTGGTGTCTGGCGTGTGTGATCCAAGCTAGTATCAAAGAGGCCATGTGTGTCATTTGATATATTTTCAGAGCAAACTATATATAGTAATATAAATGGTACATAAATAAAAAATATATAGTTGCCAAAGATAAGATGCTTTGAACTAGAAATGCTATTCGGTCATGCTATGCGTGTACAATGTGATATCTGTATATATTTGTATCATGGGTGGCTGCAATGCAAATCATGTTGATCGCTACGCCCCCCAGCAGCCGTGGTATTACCATTCCCACTGGGCTACATATAGGAAATGGATCCACTAACCCTGCCACTGTTGTGCGCCATGTTCTACCCAGTGAGCTGATGCGCCCACAAATAAGCCTGTGAACAAAGTACAAGCATATGGAAGCTCTATGCATATTTACACATAACCTTCAGGCCAAGGCTTTGATGCCTCCACCGCGGGCCGTCGAACCAGTCTTATTATACCTCTGATGAAGTACATTTTAGCCTGTCAGGAGCTCTTAACGCCGGCCTGCAATTTCTGCCCTCTGTGAGTCATTTTGGTAATTACCTCTTTTCTCATGATGTTGTTTTGTTAGCTGTCCCTGTTCAGCCACATGCCCCTCTCTCTCTCTCCCGTTAACACCGTTGCCAGATTCTGCGGGAGAAATAAGCAACCAGATCTCTGAGCCCAAAAGACTATAGGATATAATATGAGCATGTAAAATCTAAATACAACCTTCATATACCTATATGAATAGCTATTTTCAAAACAAATCTTGATTATTATTTATTTTATTTTTTAATAAAATACTGTACTCTTATTGTACACGCCTCCCGTGTGTGTGTGTGTGTGTGTGTGTGTGTGTGTGTGTGTGTGGTATTAGTGAGATGTTTCATGTGTCCGTGCTTGAACGTGTACTTGGACGCGTACACATACATACATAGGGACACACATAGCTACGCAATGGAGTGGCTGCACCACTCAAAAATCGGAAATATATTACGACACAAATCTTGTATGGTGGGTCCTGGCACAAAATATTTTCAGATGGGGGTCCATGGGACAAATAAATAATTAGCCTACTTTGAGGGTTCCTTGACCAGAAAATATTTGAGAAACACTAGTTTAGTATTTAGCAAGCAAGCCCAAAAAAACACAACCCGCAAACCAATATTTCCAAACAACTTTACAGAAGAAATAAGCCCAAAGTCACTTATAATAGGCAGACATGGCAACACTGTCCGTTAACTCAATATCTCACCTCCTGGAGGCTTGGAGGGAACCTCTCTTTTATTTCTCAACTGTAGTTTAGGGAGCAGCAGCCGAGCATTGTGGGTAGTGCGGTCTAATTCCATCAGGATGACTGATGCCCGCTCTCCCGGCAAACATTGTTGCCGGTCTTTTATTGAGCTCATTTATACCTGGGTGAGAATAGGGAGGTTATAGTCACAGTGAGCTTGTGGGGCGGTTTAGAAAGAGCTCTTATATTGCCGCCTGTATTTTACTGTTACGTTTTAATACCCCCACATTATGGGTTTTTTTCTCTCGCTCTCTCTCTCTCTCTCTCTCTGTCCCATGTTCTTGAGACTATTCCACATCCCCTAAAACCCACTAAAGGGATTTGTCTCCCAACATATTGAAAATGTAATTCAGCCAGGGGGCAATTTGCCATTTTGGTTATGGAATCCTTTCATCAGCAAATAATACGTTGGCTGTCGGGTAGAAACCTTGTATGTCCAAACGCTTCCTTTATGTATTTAAAAAAAAAAACATTTAAAATAGGGAAATAGCCACATAAGTTCACAGACACATACGTTCACAGCGCGTTAAAGATCGGCTATTTTCACTCCTTTTGTGGAGTGAAAATCTGCAAAAATGTATATGGAGATGAGAGGTTTCTGCCATTTGACCAATAGTTAGGTGGGCTCATGCCCTCCACAGCCCCAGCCGCCTTGCCAGCCTGTCTCCATGACAACAGAGCGGACAGGCAGTGCCAATCAATCCCAGAGACAGTTGTCCACGGGCTTCATTTTGTTTAATGGGAACGTGTTCCTCTTCTCCAAGCATCTTTAATCGTTTTATGACCCTCCCACGCAAACACACTCACACGGGCGGGCGCGTTCGCACACACACACACACACACACACACACACACACACTGCTCCCTGCACACGCTCCCCGCACAACACACAATGCAGTAATAAAAGTAATTAGGTTGGCTTTGTGTTACGACTGATCCACACTATAATTATTACACACCCACCCTGTTAATGCACTGAACATGATCTGAACAAAACAATGTGCGTGTCAGCGTGCGCACATGGTGGGCAAAGCTAAATAGGTGTGTGTGTTTGCGTGTGTGCATGTGTGCGTGCGTGCGTGCACGCGCCATTGCTACTGTATAAGTGTGGAAATGGAAGCGCATTCCAGGTGTCTCTTTGTGTGCATGTGTGTGGGTGTATACACACACACATACGCTCGCTCAGGCCTTAATGACCTGTCTGGGTGGGACATTACCCAGAGCAGGGTCTAATGGAGGTCCCAGTCCTGGCAGGACAGATCTCTGTGTCCTTCATTAACACCCACTAACATCCATCACCTCTCATAATCATCATAACATCCACTCTGAGTCTCCAGCATGGTCCTTCCCTCCGCCTCCTCCACCTACTGTACACCGCCTTCACCTCCTCCACCCTCTGTCCGTGTCTCATCCTCCCCAATCTGACCTGTGAGGAGGGGACAAGGACAGAGTCTGTCTGCCTAACACCTGGTAAGTCTCTGTGTCTTTGGGGTGGGGAGGGGCGATCAGCAAAGCGCAATACATATACTCCGTTCCGATGTCCGAGGTTTTCTTCGGAAAGGGAGGTGATGTTACTACAAGTTGACGTCGTCGGAAAAGGCGGCACTTTTTCCTCTGAACCTGTGTGTACACCTCCAGATGTCTAGACCAGTGGTTCCCAAACTGTTCAGGACAAGATCCAAAAGATTAGACGTTTTAACGGGACCCAAACTAGTGAATATAGCAGATCTAAGAGCTTGTAGATCGGCCATTTTCACTACTTCTTAATTTTTATTTATTTATTTATGGAATTTGTTTTAAAATGTATAAAATAACTAAGTTATGGAAACAGTGGTCTAGACTCTCCGAACTATAGTTCCGAACTATAGTCTGAATCCGAAGATGTTACGACATTGGAAGGAGTTATGTATTATTATGCCTTTAGTAGGCCTATAAGACAGCCAGTTGAATCCAAACAATGTTGATGCATTTTGATCAAAGATGCCTCAGCTTTTCGTTGTGTGACTATTATACAAAATTGCTTCATGAGACTTGAGGGTCTTTAAAATTGATCCACTCTCTGAAGACAGGGTAACTGTAAAACTGTAAAAACAACCCAACCCATGAAGTTTACACCTCCTAAAGAGGTTTTTTACACAATTGTTTTGCCACCCCAGCATCTACAGTTTATATGGTGTGTAATGTTTATTCAAGGTTTAATGATAGGTGTGTGATGATGATAAAAACATTATAGCACGTCCAGAATTCTACAGTAGATAATCGCCGTACTGATAAGTTTATTTTAATTTCTGCCAGATCACCCAAACATTTGCACTTAGTGCTCAGCAAAACAGATTGATTTCCCTGTTAAAGGGGTGGAGGAAAGTTCAAGTTAGATTTTTTCAAGCCTTGACAGAAGTGAGAGATATGGATTGTTGTAAAACGTGCAACAGCTCAATATTACCAAAGTGGTCACAATCAGTGAGCATATCCTTGCAGTCGGGGAGAAACCTTGTATATCCATATTTCAACTTTTTAGGTTTTGTTCATGAAAAAGGAAGAAACTCCCGCACACGGTCTTCAAATGCAGTAGAAAAATGTATTATTAAGGCAATAGCAATGTTTCGGTCTTATTCGCCCTTCATCAGGCTATCTTTATCAAGGTCGAATAAGACAGAAACGTTGCTGTTCCCTTAATAAAATGTTGTACTGCATTTGAAGACAGTGTGTGGGAGTTTGTTCCTTTTTGAGTACGTCAGGGCTCCTGGCTGTCCACCTACGCACCTGTCGCCTGTATGTGTGCAAAAGCCTTGCTTTTTATTTGTTTATGTTTAGTTCGTAAATGAATGCCCTACTTGTTATAAGTGTGTTCAAAAATAGTGAAAGTAGCAGATCATGGGCTCCATTTTCGTCATTTTCGCTAAACCCCTTATCCCTAAACTTCTTTGCCTTTCTTTTACTATTTTGCAAAACATTTTTGAATAGTTAAAATGGCCAGTCTACAAGCTCACAACGTGTCAATGTAGATTGGCTAGTTGAACTATTCAAAAATGTTTTTCAAAATAGTAAAAAAAGGCAAAGAAGTTTAGGGATAAGGGGTTTAGCGGTGACGAAAATGGAGCCCCTAGTGTGTCGCATTGCGACACGCTGTGAGCTTGTAGATCTGCTATTTTCACTATCTTAAAATGTTTTTAAAACAATATTAAGAATGCATGTGTTTGGACATACGAGGATTCCACCCGACACTAACGATGTACACAAAGTGTGCAATCAATGCTAATGGTATTTCCCCTCCTGTTGGATCAATAAAGTAATGTTGCATTCCAACATACTTACTACTTAATATTTGATACACTTTGCTGCTGGCATCGTCCTACAGCGAGTCAGTAAACCATAATTATGACTGATCAATATCTTAACCGATTTAATTGGCTCTAATCATTCGTAATGATGACAAGTATGTGATCAATTTACGATGCTGTTGCTTAACCCTATGATCTAGTCCGCAATCTCAGCCAGTCGTGATTATGACTGATCCATCCATTTGACTATGTCCACAGCAGTGGTGGATGTACATAAGTACTATTTTGTGGTACTTGTACTTTACTTAAATATAAAAAACGTGTTCAATACTTTATACTTCTACTCTACTACATCGCAGAGATAAATGTTAACTTTTTTCTCCACTACAATTACTTAAAAACTTTAGTGACAAGTTTGATATTAATATTTAAAAAAACATACGTCAACCAGTTGATATAAAGTAAAATGTTTGTACTGTAACTATACTCACTTGTCACTTTTTTTGTAAAAACAATCTTTGTTACGTAAACACAGGGAAAAGTTCCATTCTAAGTTTCTCTGCCTAAAACATGATCATCAGATTCTATGATTATACTAGGGAGGAAGATTTTTTCAAAATAGTGTACAGAAAGTTTTAAAATTGTATTTTTATGTGGCCACACCCACCAGTCAAATGGTGTACGTTTGATTGGGCCTTTTGACTCAAAATGCTTTCAGCTTTCAGGAAGAAACCAAAAATACACAGGGAAGACATCATTTAATATTCGAACAACACCACCTGGGGTAATGTTAACCCCATAGACACATACAAAACAGAAAAAGTAAAATAGAAATCATGGCATTCCATCTTTAACTCACGCCAACCCATGGTGTTTCCCAGGCCAACAGCCCGGTCGTCAGCAGCAGTAACGGTGCAGCTGGTGCTGGCTACAGCAGCCAGCCTGGACGCCACTCTGTGTCCGTGGAGGTGCAGATGCAGCGGCAACGGCAGGAGGAGAGAGACTCGTTCGCCCAGGCCCAGAGGCAGTACAGCTCCTTACCACGGTGAGTACAGCTGTGTGTGTGTGTGTGTGTGTGTGTGTGTGTGTGTGTGTGTGTGTGTGTGTGTGTGTGTGTGTGTGTGTGTGTGTGTGTGTGTGTGTGTGTGTGTGTGTGTGTGTGTGTGTGTGTGTGTGTGTGTGTGTGTGTGTGTGTGTGTGTGTGTGTGTGTGTGTGTGTGTGTGTGTGTGTGTGTGTGTGTGCGTGCGCGCGTTGCGTGCGTGTGTCACTGGTTTACTACTACTTCTGGGGCTGATGCTCTCTGGCTGTTTGAAAGGTGATTGATGGATAAGAACTGACTACTTGATAAGCAGGTTAGGTTTAGAGGCTAGCAAGGTCGTTTTCTATGTGACGTGAAGCAGTTTGCGTTTGTGTGTGTGCGTGCCTGCATGCGCCTGTGCACGTGTGTCCGTGTTTCTATCTGTCTGTCCGTGTGTGCGTGAGTGCATGCATGAGATTCTAGGTGGACATGCATTCTTCCGTGTGCGTGTGTGAGCGTGCGTGCGTGTCTGTCACAGAAGTGCATTCGATTTGGGGGTGGGGGATACACAGTTCACACATTCATGCACACTTGATAGATTTATTGGGTTCTGGATGCATTAATACTAACTATACAGTATGATTGGTATGCATTGGGGGAAGGGAAGCGCATTTACAGTATACACGTGTGTGTGTGCGTGCGTGCGTGCGTGTGCATGTGTGTGCGTGCGTGCGTGTGCAAGTCTGTATGCTGCGTGTGTCTGATCTATGCCTGTTTGAGGTGGTAATAGCCTTGTCTTATGACATCATGGATGAATCTATGTCAACATACATCCAACCACATGTCTGGTCACATTTAGACCACAACTCACACATGCACACGCCCACACACGCACACGCCCACACACACACACACGTGCGGCACAGCAGTGAAACCACAGGCTGGTCAGATCATATTACACTCTTCCATGGATCTGACATGATCGCTCTCATCTCCCATAATGCAATTCCTTTTGATCCTCATGATATGTCTGTGTGTCGTTGCTTCCAGGAAGTTCAAGTGTCTTTGTGCATTTGTCAGTTAGGCTACTTTAGTTGTGTACTTTGTTTTGGCACATGTACTTTTGGATACTTGGACACTCCACTACGTGTAATTCAAAGACAAATATTGACTCATACACTTGTAGGGAGGGGAAAAGTAAAATTATGAATAAACCACTTAAACACACACACACACACACACACACACACACACACACACACACACACACACACACAGTGTACCTATCACCATCACACACAGCACACACAGCAAAAGTGTATTAACAACTACTATTTCACCACAGTAGTAATTGTACTGTCTGTCGACCGCAGACTGCTTCCTTGATAAATATTGCAGGCGGCTTTTGTTGAAACATTAATGAGTCTCTCTCAAGCACCCAGAACATCCAATGTCCTCTAAATCCATATCACTTCCATTTGTGTACTGTATGAACAAGACAGCTTATTGTTTTAGCGAGAACACTTGGGGGAGAAATATCCACAATCGCTAATGGTATTCTTAAAAGTCCTTAACCCATTTAGGCCTGACCTCAAAATTCAAAATCCTCCAGTTTTCCTGCTGGTCTTCCTCAGCGTTTCTGATCATTAAAGATTCTTATATACGCTATTAGCGAGTGTGGATATTTCTTCTGCTGTGTACATTGACAAGTGTCTGCACCCAGTTAGAGGACTACCCTTTTGAACAACACTATTGTTTAATCATTTCAGAATCAGATTCGACACTCCAGCGTCTGATAAATGCTGGTATAGAGGGAAATGAAGGGTAAAACATGTTATTTATTGTTTGGTTATGTAAACAATGGGCAAAGTTACATACTTTACCTTTAACTCCCAAAAGCATTCATTCAGTCATGCTGAAGCGGGAGGCTAGCTTAGTGTAACATGGGGAAAGACAGACAGAACAGGCAAACAGACAGACAGAACAGCTGGAAAGCTTAGATGAACACAGTGGAGCGGGGTGGGAACAGAGTCTTAGATGAACACAGTGGAGCGGGGTGGGAACAGAGTGGCTGAACACAGTGGAGCGGGGTGGGAACAGAGTCTTAGATGAACACAGTGGAGCGGGTGGGAACAGAGTGGCTGAACACAGTGGAGCGGGGTGGGAACAGAGTCTTAGATGAACACAGTGGAGCGGGGTGGGAACAGAGTCTTAGATGAACACAGTGGAGCGGGGTGGGAACAGAGTCTTAGATGAACACAGTGGAGCGGGGTGGGAACAGAGTCTTAGATGAACACAGTGGAGCGGGGTGGGAACAGAGTCTTAGATGAACACAGTGGAGCGGGGTGGGAACAGAGTCTTAGATGAACACAGTGGAGCGGGGTGGGAACAGAGTCTTAGATGAACACAGTGGAGCGGGGTGGGAACAGAGTGGATGAACACAGTGGAGCGGGGTGGGAACAGAGTCTTAGATGAACACAGTGGAGCGGGGTGGGAACAGAGTCTTAGATGAACACAGTGGAGCAGGGTGGGAACAGAGTAGATGAACACAGTGGAGCGGGGTGGGAACAGAGTCTTAGATGAACACAGTGGAGCAGGGTGGGAACAGAGTGGATGAACACAGTGGAGCGGGGTGGGAACAGAGTAGATGAACACAGTGGAGCGGGGTGGGAACAGAGTAGATGAACACAGTGGAGCAGGGTGGGAACAGAGTAGATGAACACAGTGGAGCGGGGTGGGAACAGAGTAGATGAACACAGTGGAGCGGGGTGGGAACAGAGTAGATGAACACAGTGGAGTGGGGTGGGAACAGAGTAGATGAACACAGTGGAGCGGGGTGGGAACAGAGTAGATGAACACAGTGGAGCGGGGTGGGAACAGAGTAGATGAACACAGTGGAGTGGGGTGGGAACAGAGTAGATGAACACAGTGGAGCGGGGTGGGAACAGAGTAGATGAACACAGTGGAGCGGGGTGGGAACAGAGTAGATGAACACAGTGGAGCGGGGTGGGAACAGAGTAGATGAACACAGTGGAGCGGGGTGGGAACAGAGTAGATGAACACAGTGGAGCGGGGTGGGAACAGAGTGGATGAACACAGTGGAGCGGGGTGGGAACAGAGTAGATGAACACAGTGGAGCGGGGTGGGAACAGAGTCTTAGATGAACACAGTGGAGCGGGGTGGGAACAGAGTCTTAGATGAACACAGTGGAGCGGGGTGGGAACAGAGTGGCTGAACACAGTGGAGCGGGGTGGGAACAGAGTGGATGAACACAGTGGAGCGGGGTGGGAACAGAGTGGCTGAACACAGTGGAGCGGGGTGGGAACAGAGTCTTAGATGAACACAGTGGAGCGGGGTGGGAACAGAGTCTTAGATGAACACAGTGGAGCGGGGTGGGAACAGAGTGGCTGAACACAGTGGAGCGGGGTGGGAACAGAGTCTTAGATGAACACAGTGGAGCGGGGTCAGGGTGGGAACAGAGTGGCTTACGATGAGCAAATAAGTGTGTTCCACAAGGACACCTCTGTCATCGCTGGCTGCTGAGGGAATTTAACTTTTTACTTTTTCATCTAAAAGTCTACATCAGTTCTCAAAGTGTGGTCCAGGTAATTTGGCAAAAGATCATTTTAAATGCTGGATATTCAAACAATGGGGGAAAAGGGTGTTTGACCTGCTAAATCTGCCCCGCCCCAACATTCAGTTGTGATATCACGAGTGGACGAAGTCCATCCTGGTGAACTTCCATCAATATACATATCGTCTCTGTCGTTCGTCATCATACATCACATTCCATGCTCAGCCAATCAAATCATCACAAATGTCATCCCGGCCAATCACTTTTGGCGTCTTCACTTTGCTGCCATCAGTTTTATCTTCAATATGTACTTTGCACAGCCAATGAAATCATCGCTATGGAATGATCAGCCAATCACAAGCCAATATTTGTGTTCACACAAACCCGGAAAGCTGGGCATAGGATCATGGATATTGTTGATATTGTTGTTTAGATATGGACCAGTATTTATCTACCAAACGTTGTCTCTTATCTGCTGCCCTACATTTAAATGGTTTTAGAACCATTGATCTACACTGTCCACATTACACACTTATTTATCGGCACAACAAACCATGTCTCCTTATCCTTAACTATAGACTCTACTCAATGGCTGCTTCATCTCCATGCCATTAATATACATCCTGGACCTGCTTTGTCTTTGGAATGGAGATGTGATTGATTAATGGAGGTGCTGCTGCCTAAAACAGCAGATAAAGGTCAGTTTCTCTTGTGGTGCGCAAGGGGCCTTTTCACCCCCAAACAAGGAGGGAGGAGACCAGAGTGGAAATAAACGTCTGTCATTTGTAACAATGATGATGATGGCGTTTCAGGCGACCTCCAATTCATCAATGGCCGCCAGCATTGATCTTCAAGCCAAAGCGATGTGTTTATCTTGGGGTGTGTGTGTGTGTGTGTGTGTGTGGGGGGGGGTTGGCGGCAAACATCTGTAGTATCATTTGGTAACTGCCAGGTATTAAGTCATTATTTACATGCTTTACTGCCAACATTTTTACTCATCTTTCGAGATCCACAGATTTTGTTTTTCAACGTGGATGTAAGCAAAGGATGTCATGTTGTAAAGACGAGTCTCTCTTATTCCCGCTAAAAAAACAAACAAACATTGTAACCATGACATTCCGTTCTTTAGTTATCGGCAGTTCAATATGGCATTTCACTAAAAACGCAATCTGGAAAAATAAATCGGAGATAGAAAAAAAAAAGAAAATAAATCCTTTAGCATTGAAGTGGATGGGCTGGAGTTTTTTGGGGGGATTACGTGATTTCCAGGTATGTTTGTTTCTAGAAGTCATGGCCTCATTCATAGTTTGGCGAAGAGCGCCCTCTAGCGTAATCACTGAAAACACCAGAAGACAGAGATCATGGCGGTCAAGCGTTGGATTTGAGTGTTAGACGTTGCATATTTTCACAGTTCTCTTCTTTTCCCACAACACCTTCTTTATCTTTTCTACACCTCCTACCACATCCAGTGGCGTTTCCAGGAATTACATTTTGGGCAGGCAAGAATTACATTTTGGACAAGCAAGGTGTTAATTGTCGTCTCCCCGCGCACAATCGTAGCACTAAAGGTTTTCAAAGAGATATACCTACCAGACGAGTAGTATACAAAGGCTGAAAGGCTTGCATTTACATTCCAATGGGTGATTGAGGGTCGCGCTCTACCGTGGCGGCCAATCAGCTGTCCACTAATAGTTCTCATGTCTTGTTTTTGTCCTCTATTTTTCTCATTGTATGGATTTTGGCCAGGCCAAAAATGGATTTGGTCAGGCGGACGCCTGCCCTCGCCTTATTGTAGATACGCCTCTGACCACATCCAGTCCAGTCCAGTCCAGTCCAGTCCAGTCCAGTCCAGTCCAGTCCAGTCCAGTCCAGCTGTGCTGTGCTGTGCTGTGCTGTGCTGTGCTGTGCTGTGCTGTGCTGTGCTGTGCTGTGCTGTTCTCTACATATCCCTGCATGCATCTCCTTTCCTGTCCCCTCTCTCTCTGTCTTTCCATCTCCATCAATCCCTTTATCTATATCTCACTCCATCTTTCCCCACACCTTCCGGCCCGTATTCTGTCCATCCATCTTCCTGTAGGCTAACGTGTGTTTATCTGTCTCTCTGAGATCCATCACTCCCCCCTTCCTGCACCTCCTTCCAGTGTGTGTGTGTGTGTGTGTGTGTGTGTGTGTGTGTGTGTGTGTGTGTGTGTGTGTGTGTGTGTGTGTGTGTGTGTGTGTGTGTGCGTGTGCGTGTGCGTGTGTACGCAAGCACCTAGGGGTGCAACAATTAATCAATTGATGGTAACAACATTGAAATTCCGAAAATAAGCTCACAACACGTGGTGAGGCTATACCCAATGTCCGTATTTTTGTGTGATAGGCCTAATCAGATCAGAATTAGTTTTTATATTTTTTAAACATATTAAGAACACAGATGTTGCATAAGGGGGTGCCTGCCCCCTTATTTTCAGATCTGGGTCTGAAAATGCAGGGTCTGCAGCCAAATACATTTGGGGGTCCTTGAAGAAGGTTGAGATGCACTGCTGTACTGTATGTTGGTATGTAAGAGCGTGTAGTGGACTGTTTCATATTTCACCATTTCCATCGTTTCTATGATGGTAATGGTGTCGGTGGGGGGGGGGGGGGGGGTGTCTTGTATCTCTTTGTCAACATGTGAAATGAAATCGGATGCTGGGGGTCGCCTGCTGCCTCGCCTCCCGAAAAATTGGAATCGTTCAAGCGTGCGCGAGAATAAGGCCTGGGCTAATATTTCAGATCCTATCTTCCTAGGTTGCGAAAGCGTATCCGTTCCCGATTACGCTCAATCTGTTCTTCAATGAGAGCAAACCCCCCCCCCCCCTTTCTATTCTCATTAAAGTGTTGGATTTCCTGCTGGTCCTTTCCACCAACCTAATCTAAACAGAGGAATCATGCACATTCTTCACAGCTGACTGATAAAGCTGATAATTATGCATGGCTACGACACAGAGGAGCCCTTGGTGTTCAGTTATGTGTGTCTTTGTGTGTATTTTGTCCTTTATTTTTATTCCTCTCGCTCTCCTTCTTCCCTCTCTTTGTTTTGTTGTGCATGGAAGAACGCTGGGGTGGAGCTTCTTAACCACTTAAGCCCTGTTTACTTTGTGGCACGACAAATAGCAAAAATACCAGATATATACGGTACAAGCTCGCAAACACGCTGTGGTGATTGTAAATCTTAACTAATATATTATTATGAACGTCCCGACAATATTTCACTGCTTGTACTTAGTTAAGTTAAAGTGACATATAAAACCACCTTGATTCTTGACATGTCCAAAAGAGGGAGGCAGGGAGAAAGTGCACGGCCGGGGGCTCCCTTGTACTTCCATGCATGTCGTATGCGGGGGTCTCAGTTACATGCACACAAACACAAAAGGCAGGGCAAGCCGCACAAAGTGGCCAGCCAAGCAGAAATGAGAGGTGATGTCAGACATCTGGAGTGGCTTTTCCTGTCATTGTCTTAAAAGGGGAGGGCTGGCCCTCCTCTCCCTGACTCCAAAACACTCTCCCCTCCGCCTCTGCTCACAAGCAGTGTTGCCAAGTCTGCTTATTATAAGTGACTTCACTTTGGGCTTGTTTTTCTGTAAAGTCGCTTGTAAATATTGGTGGTTGCCAGTTGCTTTTTTGGGGGGGGCTTGTTCCTAAAGTGTAGTTGCTTATTTGGGCTTGCTGACTAATGTTGTTTAAATCAGTGGTTCTGGGGCGCCCGCTAGCCAAGTGGTCCCGGGCGCATGCCACATAATAGGCTTTGGCCTGACAGCGCGTTGCGTGTTCGAGTCCCGTTCATGACGACCTTTGCTGAATGTATATATATATATATATATATATATATATATAAAAAATAAACAGGTTGGCAGAGGAAATGTACCGCCCAGGATTACATTAAAATAGATAATTGACTTGGTGAAAAAATCGTGGGATAAAAAATACAAAAATAAAATAATATAATATTATTTCAAAAACATATATACAAATATTCAAACGTTTTTCAAGACCTTTTTGAAAATATCAGATCTACAAGCTAGCCTGGAGATGGGCTATTTTCAAATTACTGGTTAAAGTGGTTAAACTTATTTTGGATACAGTAATTATTTTTCTTGAGACCCACCTGTGTTTGTGATCATGTGTCCTATAGTCACTTATTTCCGGCTTGTTTTTCATAGATCTCTCCGCTTGTTCTCTCACAAATTCTGGCAACACTGACTATATTCTTCCCCTGTTCACTCACAAGGCTTGACAGCCGACAGGCCGATCCCGCCATGCCTTTTAAGACTCTCATGTCAGGTGTCAGATATCCGGCCCCCGATGTACAAGATGGTCGCTGCTGTTCTCTCCGTCTGCTGGAAATGGGCCCCCGCTATTACTGTCTGTCAGCTCCAATGTGTGTCTGTGTCCGTCTGTGAAACGGGCCTAATGGTCTGGAAGCCGACTTTGACGTGGTTAAGGTGTCCCTTGTTCCCTTTGTTGGGGCAGAAACCTTGTATCTCTGTATTTCAAGGTTGTTGTTGTTTTAGTTTAATTCATTTATATCCCAAAACTATACAATTAACATAGTATGCATAGATGTATCCTGAATAAAAAAACTAAACAAAAACAAGATACAGAACACACAAAACATAAAAGTAACACAACAAATCAGGCCCAAACACATATTTCAAGTTTCTTTTGTTGTTTTTAGACCCATTTAGACCTGAGGCCGATACTAGAAAACAGTTCGAAAAACCTCAAGTTTGCGTTCAAAAAGTAACATCTAAATGGCACAGTTGCTGTCCTGGATTGAAAGGTACATATAACAACGTTATAGGTTTAACAGGTCTAATTACGACAGAGTTACACAAAAGTAGCTAAAACATACAAGCTCGCATTGCATTGTGTGCGTCTTTTTTGTTTGTTTCCTGAAAAGTAAGGGTTTTGGACATACAAGGTTTCCACCTGTATGTTGTTACAGAAGGCTGCTGCAGTGCTGGTACAGTACATACAAGGTTTCCACCTGTATGTTGTTACAGAAGGCTGCTGCAGTGTTGGTACATACAAGGTTTCCACCTGTATGTTGTTACAGAAGGCTGCTGCAGTGCTGGTACAGTACATACAAGGTTTCCACCTGTTTGTTGTTACAGAAGGCTGCTGCAGTGCTGGTACATACAAGGTTTCCACCTGTATGTTGTTACAGAAGGCTGCTGCAGTGCTGGTACATACAAGGTTTCCACCTGTATGTTGTTACAGAAGGCTGCTACAGTGCTGCTACATACAAGGTTTCCACCTGTATGTTGTTACAGAAGGCTGCTGCAGTGCTGGTACAGTACATACAAGGTTTCCACCTGTATGTTGTTACAGAAGGCTGCTGCAGTGCTGGTACATACAAGGTTTCCACCTGTATGTTGTTACAGAAGGCTGCTGCAGTGCTGGTACAGTACATACAAGGTTTCCACCTGTATGTTGTTACAGAAGGCTGCTGCAGTGCTGGTACAGTACTTGGACATACAAGGTTTCCACCTGTATGTTGTTACAGAAGGCTGCTGCAGTGCTGCTACAGTACTTGCCCAGAGGCGGTTTGGGGGATGTGAGGGTATAATGGCTCCCTCATTTCCATTGAATGGAACGTCTGTACTGTAGCCACTGACAGCGTCCTTTCTCTGCCAAAACAAAGAGTTTAACATGTCAAACCTGTTAGGTTTAAACTGCCTCTTCTGTTGGGGCTGATGCTCTCTGGCCCTTTGGAAGGTGATTGATGGATAGGAACTGACTTGATGACCAGGTTAGGTTTGGAGGCTAGCAGGGTCGTATTCCATGTGACGTGAAGCGAGAGAGAGAGAGAGAGAGAGAGAGCGTGCGTGCGTGCGTGCGTGCGTGCGTGTGTGTGTGTGTGTGTGTGCGCGTGCGCGTGCGCCGTGCGTGCGTTTTTTCTCTATCTATATTACCTAATGTCATAAGAACAATACATGAACACATATGAATGAACACAAAAACTGTGCATGGATCTGCTAGGTACAGACGGATCAGACAGAACAGACTGTGTGTTTTCTTTATTAATGAAAACTTGCTTCCACCTTGGTGTAGATTTGTCTTAGCTTCATGCACAATGAGTCACATCAAATCTGACATTTCAAAATGAGAAATGAGCCTCCATTTATAATAATAATGATAATATCAATAATAACAATAATTTGCATGCATTTCATGTCATGAAAGGTGCTATATATATATACAAATAAAGTCGTATTATTATTATTATTATTATTATTATTATTATTATTATTATTACCCTTATTATTATTATTATTACTACAAGTTAAAATCCTTTGCTCATTTCCTCTTCTCTCTCTCTCTCTCTCTCTCTCTCTCTCTCTCTCTCTCTCTCTCTCTCTCTCTCTCTCTCTCTCTCTCTCTCTCTCTCTCTCTCTCTCTCTCTCTCTCTCTCTCTCTCTCTCTCTCTCAGTCAACCCAGGAAGAACCCCAGCTCTGTGTCTCAGGACTCGTGGGAGAAGGCGTACCCGCCGGGCGAGGGCTTCCAGACGGCCAAGGACAACCCTCGCTACTCCAGCTACCAGGGCTGCCGCAACGGCTACCCGGGCGGTGGCATGGGTGGCGGGAGCATCAACGCCCGCGTCCTCCTGGAGGCGCAGGAGCTCCTGCGACAGGAGCAGAGGCGGCGGGATCAGCAGGAGGCCAAAGGCAAGCAGGAGAACATACACGGCGGGGGCGGGTATGAGGGCTACGCTGGCAATCATTCGGTGGCGCACGTGGCGCCAAAGGACCCAGTGTCTCCCAAGGGCCCGTACCGCCAAGATGTCCCACCGTCACCCTCGCAGCTGGCCAGACTCAACCGGCTGGGCTCGGAGAAAGGGAGGCCGTTCTATTCTTGAGGAGAGCAGGATGGAAGCACAGATGGTTAGATGAATGGATAATGAGAGACACGGAGACATGTGGTCTTGACTCTGGCCACGAGGGGAATGGGTGTCGCGTCTTCTGCCTTGGAGGAAATGTTAATGCGGACTGTGCAAATATGAGCAAAGAACAATTAATGGATGGACAAATTAAAAAGAGACATGGAACACTAGTGAATGGATGGACAAAGCGTGGGTAGGGGGATTTACGTTGTGGGCACAAGAGGAGTACGTGGATCTTTGGTTACTGCCTTGGAAAACGGTCAAAATGAAGGCAGGTCAGATACGGACAATGGACAGCATTAATGGTCTTATTGGCTTAGAGAGGTGTGCTCGGTACGAGGTTCATGACCTATAGCAGTAGGCAGGCAGAGTCATTGGCCCTCCCAGTGTTAAGAGATACTTCAGTGCCTTCATTCATTCACCATGCTTGTTCACAGCCATGACTGAAACTCTTCTGTCAGCTTTCACTGCTACGACTGAAACTCTTCTGTCAGCTTTCACTGCTATGACTGAGACTCTTCTGTCAGCTATGACTGCTATGACTGAGACTCTTCTGTCAGCTATGACTGCTATGACTGAGACTCTTCTGTCAGCTATGACTGCTATGACTGAGACTCTTCTGTCAGCTATGACTGCTATGACTGAGACTCTTCTGTCAGCTTTCACGGCTGTGACTGAAACTCTTCTGTCAGCTATGACTGCTATGACTGAAACTCTTCTGTCAGCTATGACTGAAACTCTTCTGTCAGCTATGACTGCTATGACTGAAACTCTTCTGTCAGCTATGACTGAAACTCTTCTGTCAGCTTTCACTGCTACGACTGAAACTCTTCTGTCAGCTTTCACTGCTACGACTGAAACTCTTCTGTCAGCTTTCACTGCTACGACTGAAACTCTTCTGTGAGCTATGACTGCTATGACTGAGACTCTTCTGTGAGCTATGACTGCTATGACTGAGACTCTTCTGTGAGCTATGACTGCTATGACTGAGACTCTTCTGTCAGCTATGACTGCTATGACTGAGACTCTTCTGTCAGCTTTCACGGCTGTGACTGAAACTCTTCTGTCAGCTATGACTGCTATGACTGAAACTCTTCTGTCAGCTATGACTGAAACTCTTCTGTCAGCTATGACTGCTATGACTGAAACTCTTCTGTCAGCTATGACTGAAACTCTTCTGTCAGCTTTCACTGCTACGACTGAAACTCTTCTGTCAGCTTTCACTGCTACGACTGAAAATCTTCTGTCAGCTTTCACTGCTATGACTGAAACTCTTCTGTGAGCTATGACTGCTATGACTGAGACTCTTCTGTGAGCTATGACTGCTATGACTGAGACTCTTCTGTGAGCTATGACTGCTATGACTGAGACTCCTCTGTGAGCTATGACTGCTATGACTGAGACTCTTCTGTCAGCTTTCACTGCTACGACTGAGACTCTTCTGTCAGCTTTCACTGCTATGACTGACACTCTTCTTCAACCGTCCCTGTCATGGCTCTTCTTTTCAAGGAAGAACAAAATAAAACGCTCGCACACTGAGGGCTCCAATGCGACAGATGCTTCTTATTGCACCAGAATGATCTATGTGACGTTTCAAGCACAAGGCTCTTGACGTCACTTTAGTTCTTCCTTATACTGTTCGTCGCTCCTCAGCACCTGCCCAAACTTGGGTTGGGGATGTGCATGTCGTTTCTCTCTTTTCATGGCTCTTCTCTCAGCCATGGCTGAGACTCGTCTCAGTTATCACTATGACTCTTCTCTCAGCCATGACCAGTGTTGGGGAATATATTTTACTTATTACTTTCAATTAATAGCAGTAAAGTGTGTTAAGATATTACTTTCTGTGCCAAGTAATTCACAAAACACCCTCAAATGAAGCACAAAAAGCCTAGTACCATGATATTAAATGGAAGAGGGTAGGCTAAATGGAATAGAGGAAAAGTGACACCATAATGTTATTAGTATTCAAATTGAATTGTAGCAGACTAAATTTCAGTGACATAATGAATAAAATCAGAAGCGGAATGCAGGGTGTTCTTCCTTTTAAATATCGTATGAAGGTTTCGCGAAGGTAAAAGAAACTGCATTATCATTCAGTTTGAATAATTGTTTTTATAACCATGTTTCTTAAAGTAATTTGTTTTTTGAAGTAGGGGTTCTGGTGCATATTACCACAAGGTGCATGGAAAAGTAATCTAAACTGGAGGAAAATAATTCCATCAATACTTGCAGTACTGTAATGAAACCAGGTCGGCCAAAATGCATAGATTTCTAAATAAAGTTGTTTTTCTATGGTACTGCATACATTCATTTTAGATTCAGATTTAGTGTTGAACTGAAATGAAAAACATAAAACTAAGGAGAACAAAACAAAAACAATCAATGCAATTGACAGCCAAGATACTGCAAGGTCACAATATCATAAATAAATATTTCATGTCTGAAAAGTAGGAAGGAGTTGGCACTTATAAAGTTCTACCCCTTTATAAAGTACTGTAGTAAAGTGGTAGTTCTCACTAATTGTTTCTTGAACAAACATTCCTCTCAAATCATGTTGACTTTGTCTTACTGTACCTATATGTCAGAAAAATCTTTATATTTGATAAGGAGTGTGTGGAAGTGTTTTTTTATATCTCTTTTGATGTGAAGATAGAATTAGTGTTTATTTCATATGTATTAACACACTACCACACAGTAGATTTTATAGGGAAGTATAGTAGAAAGGAACAATATAGTGTGTATAATGAAATTAAATTTAGAAGATCTTTGTCTTTATATGATATTGCAATTTACTTTAATATTTTACTTTTGATATAATTTATATGCGGCTTACAGTATAATTTATTATCTATTGTTACTCGAAGGACACTTTTCAATTGGTCACAATGTATTGTTTGATTTAGTGAAATATCTCCCAAAGATTATACATTTTGTTTGACTTAAATGTATTTATTGGAATCAAGCCAGCTCTCAAATGAGGTGTTAATATTATCAAGATTTGTAAAATCTTGATAATATTAACAGTAATACTAAGTAATGTGTTACCCCTAACACTGGGCATGCCTGACACTGATAGATGCTCTTCGGTTCACGGAGGCTCTTCTCTCAGTCAACAACTGAAGCTGATCTCTCAGTGATCTGATTCGTAGAGATCTAGCACACTGACTTTGTGACAATCAAACGGACAGCTGGAGACACGAGTGTGTTTGTATGTGTGCGTGGGTGTCAGGAAATGGTGTGGGCATGCAATGTGGTTACATATGAACATGTATGTGCCCCCTCTATACCACATTGACTTGCCAAACTGCAGACCCCGTGTTGAACCATGTCCCATCGGTGAACCTTCACTACGTGCCCTCTCTCTCCCCACCTCATAGATTACTATTCTTACCAACAACACCTGCAGCAAGCATCCCTCAGTATGCTGTTTATTCTGTTTGTTTTTCCTTATTTTGTTTTTGCATTTCCCCACCATGGCCGAGTTCTCTTACTTGAGTGATCCCTGGAGAGCAGCAACAACAAGGCAATGTGTAGAGTACTAAACAACAACAAGGCAATGTGTAGAGTACTAAACAAACAAAAAACCTCTGCTGGTGCAGAGTGTGTTATTAACGAAGAGGCCACTCATAAATGATTCATGCCTCGTTGTCATCTCCATGGAGGAGAACCAGACAGAGAGGAGAGGGAAGACAGCTCTGATCTGCTGCCTGGCTCGACTGCACTGCTCTGGGCCTGACTCGCTGGCCCGCCTGCCTGTCTGTCTGGAGCACTGGCTCCCGTCCTCCACCCTCCTCCTGCTGCTCCCCTCCTCTGTTCTCCCCTCTGCTCATTAGCTCCTTTTATTCTTCCTCGCTGTTCCTCTCTGATGGCCCCCCGGACCCCCCCCCCCCCCCCACCCCATTTGTGTGCATCATCCACCTTTATCTCCTCTCATGGCCTCTCTCGCCCCCCTCCTCTTCCTCCCATCCGCTCCTCTCTCCCAAATCAGGCCCCGTGCTGAATTTTTCATCACAAGCCACCTGCTGCCTGCCACAGCCAGAGAACACAGCCACCAGAGGAACTGACAAGAGGCTTCCTGACGCACAGAAAGGGAAAGAGGAGGAGAAAGTAAAGGGGGGAACCAGAGAAATAACACAAAGGCACAGAGATAGAGAGAGTGTTATTAACAGAGAAAGAAGGAGAGCATCTGATTGCGAGAATCGCTCCAGCCCTCCTCCTGTTCTTATTCAGAAGAAAGGAGAGGAAAAAATATGAAACAGCCCTCAGGAGTTAATTGCATTCAGCTGCCGTAATTACATTTACAATACGTTTCAGGCATTTAGCTGAAGCTTTCATCCAGAGCGACTTACAATGAGTGGGTGTGGAGGTTCTGGTGTCACGCTCGAGGACACTTCGACAGGATTCTGCGGCGGCCATTGCAAGTGATCAGACTTGTGACCTTCTCATTTACACACCGCTAGTCCCCTCACCCGCTGTCAGTAGCGCCCAGCCCTCCTAGACTGCTCAAGCTTGAACCTATAATGTGATGACAGTAATGTCTATGATGCGTACCGAGCTGCCTGTGAGCAAACCAATGAACTGAGCAGAAAGGCAGAGAAAGACCCTACGACACACAAAAAGGGAAACAACGAAATTGAATCATCAGTCAATGGAAAGTGGTGCTTTCCAGTGGCGTTTAATTACTCCTGGCCCCAGTGTGTTTCTCCTCCGTATGCCCGGTGGAACTGCGTGATATGCATTAGCTGCTGTTTGTTAATGAAGGCCCTTGCTGGGGATAGAGCCATGTGTATGAGCTGTAATGAATTATAAAACGCAGAAAGAAGAAAAGGTTAGACTTCACAATGGGCTTATTCCAGCGTCTCACCCTTTCTGTTAACCCGTGGAAGGGTATAGAAAGTACAAATACCATAGGCCTATTACTTAATGGAAACCTCTATTAACACATAACATGCTTACAGGGTTGCAACAACACAATGAAATAACGACCATTATGACTTGACTTGTTTTGTTCAATGTAAATAATACATAATGTATTATGGAGATTTTCATTAAGTATCGATACAGGATTATAGTATATTAACAATACTTGGAATGAAACACTCGAATAAGATCATTGTTAAGCATAAATCAAAACCTTCAAATGCGCATGATAGGAAAGAATTTATTATTCTCACCTCACCTCAAAATGGCGGTAAGAGAGAGTTCAGTGGAAAAAACATTGCTTGTTGTGAATACTGGCATGTTCTGACACAGACAACCATACCACAGAAGGATTGATTTGACCTCTACATCTAAACAGTGTTCTAGCATCCATATTGGGACAATAGCCTAGTAAAGTAGGTACAGACGCCTGCTTGACAGGGACACATATCAATAAGTGCCTAAGAAACTATATCAACACATTTTTACACAAAAGGGTGACATGTTGATCTTGTACGTCAACGCCACAAGTTCTTGCCACGTGTATCGTGTGTTTTTAAAAACATTTAAAATTTTGATTGTTTCACAAAATGTAATTGTTTTCGGGCAGGTACTTTCATGTTCCTGAAAAGCTTTTATTTGTTGTTCTTGTTTTTTGATAGTTTACTGTAAGAGCCAACAGTCAACAGGTAACCAGTGTATCTGCCTTTTTCACCACATGCTGTGTACCATGATGATGGTGTGTTTTAAACATAAAAAAAAGAAAGACGCTATTGTAAGCACATGTGCAATTGTTTTTTCCGTTTGTTTCCAGAAAACTTTGATAATATTAAGATTGTTATACAGCCACTTTTCCTGTACATATCAAATTCAGAATAAAACGGAAGGCTGTTTCCATCCGGATTTCTGCCTTGTTCTGCTCTAGCTTCTGCTTTCCTCACTCCAGCTTTGAACCAGCATCAAGTGTCTCTTGTGAGTTCACTGGGGAATGACTCACTCCACTGTCAACACATGGCGTGGATGTCTTTTTGAGAGACAGGAGGGAAACATAATTAGATTCAATCTACAAACCAATGTAATGTAATTCGGCAGCAGTAGCATTAGCGTCTTCCTGCCGTCAGTTGATTCTTAATATCCATATGAGTCAAACCGCCAGGATCATTTATTTATTTTTGGAACACAGTTCTTATTTGACGCAAGTCTATGGGAATTCTGAATGGGAAAAAACGTTAACCTTTATTTTTCCGAGGCACGCCGTTGCTCTGATCCACACCAAACTGTCCAGGGGACTGCCATGAGAATAGTCACACCAGGGGCCATGTTGTATAACCTAGCGTACTGCTGCCAGTGCCCCTTAGGGCCACATGTTGTACTACCCAGCATACTGATTCCAGGGGTCACACATTGTCATGGTGCACCTTTGTTCCAGTCCTCAACTAACTTGGCACAAACACTGTTTAGGGATATGGCATGAGAGTAGTCACACACAAAAATCTAAAATGCGACATAATGGAGCACTATAGCAGTGTTACTGCAGACTTTTAACAGTCTGCAGTGTGTATGTACAGTGTGTATGTGTGTGATATGCTGCTATAACCAACATTTGGCTACTCTAATACTATCTGTCATCTGTGTGTGCGTGTGTGTACATAACCAATATGGTGAGTACACTGAAGTAATCCTTTTTGAGTGGTGCAAACCACTCCAACAACTGGCTTTGTACCCGTGTACCCGTGTTTGTTCGTACCAAAAAAACGAGCATGGTTGCTATGGTTAGCAACCAAAAAAACGAGCATGGTTGCTATGGTTAGCAACCAAAAAAACGAGCATGGTTGCTATGGTCACTGACATTACGTCAGACCACAGCTGATCAGGCTATATAAGACCTTGCACCACTCAGTTCACACAGGTGTGATTTTTTAAATACCATTGTGTTTCCTGATATTAAGTCCAGCTCCTGCCTCCCCCCATAGTCCCTCACAGGGGACCTGTAGAGTGGCTCTGAGATACATGTACCATTCATTGGTGTTAAGAAGGTCAAAGGTGATGCACTAGCCAAACACCATTAAGGCGATTTAGGGAGCCACCTTGGGAGAGTGTGTGTGTGTGTGTGTGTGTGTGTGTGTGTGTGTGTGTGTGTGTGTGTGTGTGTGTGTGTGTGTGTGTGTGTGTGTGTGTGTGTGTGTGTGTGTGTGTGTGTGTGTGTGTGTGTGTGTGTGTGTGTGTGTGTGTGTGTGTGTGCGTGTGTGGGGGGGGGGGGGGGGGGGGGTAACTTTTAAGAGAAATGGAGTGTTAGCAAAGGAAGATGGAACAGTCCCCATATGCATATGGTGTCGCGGTCACGCTGTGTTTTTACGTCATGCTCTTGCATGAAAATCGTCAGTCATTTTTAAAGCGGCTTTGCCAGCGGGAGGAGGGACTATAGGATTTGTCAGAGAGCGGTGTGTCCCTGTGTCGTGGCCAGATTAAGACCACGGCGGGGGGGTTAGGGGTTTCATAGACTGTAACACTAAGTGAACGCACGCACACACATTCACAAGCAGTATATCGTTGCTGTCAGGAAGAAAGCGGTGTTGACATTGTTGTGCAAAAGTGGTCGATCTATATAGGTTGCTATAAAAAAACAGTGAAAGTTAAACTGGTTAAGTATATGTCTGTTTAATAAATATATTGAACAAAATAAAAGTATTACTTTTTACATTTCATAATTAATATTGGATCCATTGGAACACTTTTTCCACTTCTTGAAAAGTACTGGTTTTGGACATACAAGGTATCCACCTAACAGCAACACTATATATACGTCTGCATTATGTAAAGAAGAATATCACAATGCTGACAACTGCAGTTAGGAATGTATTTTTGTCTAGGAGGAGAAAGTTTATTTGAGAAGGCTGGTATCACCTGGCCAATGTGTGGTGGAGTGCATGCAGTAAATGTCAAATCACAAATTATATCTTTATCATTAACAACTGAGGCTGTTTTTGTTCACACACAGAGTACATACTTGCACTGGGGTGTTCCAGCTGCTTCCATCATCCTAAACCTGTTGGAATTCAGGCACAGTGGAGTTATGGAATGTGTAATGGCATTCCTTGGGTTTCGCTGCAGCTCACTTGAGTCCATTGAAAACACATGACGGCATGAAGCAAACAGGTGCTCCTGTCTCATCTGTCAGATACGGTAATATCTTCACCTCTGTGCTTAAAGGAATGTTATATATCATTTACCCCGTGATGGCTTGAATACAAGGCAAACTTTCACTTATGTTGAATGAATAATCCAAAAAATAACATTTAGGACGGGAACCCCTTTTGGGTTTTCACCCTTCTAGACGGGAAGCCATTTTGGGGTTCTTGTTATGTACAGTATAAACCATAGCAGTGGGCGTGGTTTTCTGGTTCCAGTGAAAAATCTCCAATTTATTTTTCCATAGATATTTACAAAAATATTGATATAAATTATTGTAAGCCTAGAATCAAGCCATCCAGGATCCTGGTGATTCATGACCATAAAACCTTTGATTCTAGTTGAAAATGTAATTTTCTTTATCTTTTTTCCCCCACAGAATCAGAATCAAAGGTTTTATGCTCATGATTCACCAGGATCCTGGATGGCTTGATTCTAGACTAGAACCACACCCGTGTGAAGTGAGGGGCGCTCTTATCATTGTACATTATCATACATCATTCCGGCCAATCAGAATTTGCGTTCTCACCTTCGTCTTCAATGTTTGTGCTTACGCAATGTTTGTGTTTACACCAGGGACGTGCACACATAGACATCAAAGGGGGCTTCAGCCCCTGCCCTTTTACCCGTCTGTAAAACAACTGCCCTTTCCAGACCACGAATGCAGCATTTACGAATGAAATGCAAATGCCACTCCTTTCCATGCCATGCCGGAAGGCAGCATTCAGAAGAATTGCTTTTTTACCCCAAAGTCTCCTGAACTTGAACGCAGCATTTTGCGTTGAACAAATTTGTTTAGAAATCCATGTCGTGCACGCATCTCCACTAGCTAAAGAGTGCTGGATTGCGCCTCGAAAATAGCTGATCTACAAGCTCTCAACGAGAGCATAGAATAATTGATATAAATATTTTTGATATATCCTATATTCAGCTATACTGTAGTGTAGATTTTTGTCCTAACACAAACTATTAATGTCATTGACAATTAATGGAGAATTTAAGTCATATGTAGACGAGCAAATTGACTTTCGGTCCTACACAAAGTTTAAATTCCCATTAACAATGAAGCAATAGATGATAAGAGCGCCCCTCACTTCACACAGGTGTGATTTTTGTAAATCTCTATGGGAAAAATGAATGGCCGATTTTTGTAAGCTTGCACTTAAGCACTTATGCATCCATATACTTATTGGAAACATTAGCCAGAAATAGCCAATCTTCTAACTCACAATGCATCACATAGATCAGCTATTTTTGGCGAAGAGTTTGGTGTAGATCGACAAAGATTGCACCAATGTGCAACTCGGATCCGTTTGCTGCGCCATGGTCAGGTTTCTTGTGGTGCATGCATGATAATAATAAGAATAAGAATAAGAATAATTAGGGATGTCCCGATCACGTAATATCCCAAATCACAGACAATTTCCAGTCTAATATCCTGATATGGATATAATATTGGGGGATGTCCTGATCACGTTTTTTGGCTCCCAATCCGATACCGATCATTTGAAAATGACGTGATCAGCCCCGATTTCCGATCACCCGATCTGATCGGGACAACCCTAATAATAATAATTGTTCAGTTACAGTAGAGGTTATGCCTAATCTGTTACCAATCACATCACCATCCCAATAAGAAGGACCAACCTAAAGACTTCAATCACCAATGAATCACCAATAATATTGAATCACCAATAGGTGTGGACCTCAAATGTCTATGTGAGACTAGTCCCTTGGCACCAACATCAGACATGCCATGTAGTTCATATTGAGACAGAGAGAGGGAGACACGTCTACGTCTGAGTCAACATACATTTATAATCATGACTTGCCCTTCACACCTATGACATGCGCGCCTGCCGCCTGCGCACTGTCCAAGTTTCCCCACTTGATCATCTGACATGATGTGTTCAAGTGCCACTTTCCTGGTGGGAAACTATGTAACTATGTCTACTATGTAGACATGTCTACTATGGATAGTGTATATCCAAAAGACACCTCATCAAAGCACTATGTTCGACTGCCGGTATTTAAAGTGTGTCCTAGAGAGAGAGAGAGACAGACGCGTGTGCGTGCACACACACACACACACACACACACACACACACACACACACACACACACACACACACAGAGTACAGACACAGTGTGATGTTACTGTGTCAGACGCTGCTATTATTGAAACATGCCTCGTGGCGGAGATTTGACCTTTTCTATATTTTTTTCAGTGTTCACTGATGAAGGCTGAAGGGCTGAAAACAGTTTGTCTGTCTTTGTGATATTGTTTCAAACAAACAAACAACAAACCAGTTTCAGTGATCAGCCGTTACATAATCCATCTTCTTGCGTGGTTTCGTGTTAATTGTATGCATATTTCCATAATAATACAAAATATCTGTGTCTTTTGCCACCATTGAACTGTGCATTAAGAAACGGGTTGCCCAGAGGCCACGTCCCCATGCTCTGTACTGTCATTACTCATACACGTTAAACTGTGGTGATATGTTTTAATGCGCTCTGCGACTGCGCCGCGCCCGGAGCAATGTCACGGATCATTTCAACCGAAACCCTCCCGTTCTTTTGTTGTCAACACTAAGACACAACACAAGGGTGCTAAACCACTTATTTTACAGCTTCTGCTGCCATCCGCACACGAAAGAACCATTAACGAAGCCTATTATTTTGTTTAATGCCATGCTCGCCTCGCACAGGCGGCGGTTATACGCTGCAGAGCGTGCTGGGAGGTCAGATAAGCGCTCTTTGTTGAGGTGACACCTGTTTTAGCTTGTGCTCTCTCTTTTTTCCCCTCCTTGGTAAAGTGTTCAGATGAAGTGCTTGTGAATGACACATCCCTCTGGAATTCAGGGAAGGAAGGAGCCACGAGGGGGGAAAAAGTAGACCATAAATCAAGATGGCTGACAAAGGAAACCAACAGAGGAAGTTCCTCAGTTCATCCCCCCACTGTCCTTTTCCACTTAGACATCTGGAACGTGTTTTTTTTTTTTCTTCTGTTTTTACTGTGTGTTGCCAGGATGTTTTTGGCCATCACAAGCTCAACCAAGCAGCACAACAAACAACCCCTGGATTATTTTTTTCCACTCTCATTTGTGGTGTTGACATTATGCAATATGTTACATTTTAATGTTTACAGGTGCACGAAAGGGCAAGTCCCGTGATTGCAGTGTGTTTTTGTTTCTGTCCCACACATGGAATAGTTATTAGGTGCTCGTAGTCCATGCATGCTTATACTGTATAGCTAAGCATTGGCGTTGAAGGAAATATGCTGTTTTGCGTGAACGTCATACAATATTTCTCACATTTTCCCGATGTGTAGGGTTGTGTGTGTCATCAGCTTATGTGTCAGTATGTACTGTGAAACTTCACACTTCCTTTTTTCCTGAATTGCAACCTTTCTCGTGTGTTATAGCCTAGGGCACATAGGGTCTTATATAAATATATTTCTTTTCGCAGATGTTTCCGAGGAACACACAGTGTTTCTGTGTTGCATTTTCATGAGAAGAAAAGTTGATATTTAAGACCTACCACGCACAGAGTTATTGCTTACAGATAATGGCATATACTGTACAAAAATGGGAATCTCATCTCACGTTTGCTCCTTGCAGAACTTTCATCACCCACTACGTTTTCGGGTCCTCTGTGCCGTCCTCCTCGGTCAAGCGTGTGCTGACGCTGGACCACGATGACAGCGACTACCTTGAGCCCCTTAATCCAGCGGGCATGGACTCCGGCAGGATACCCCGCCAGCTTCCAGCTGTCAAATGCTCCATGAAATGGCTGTAACACGCCCTGCTCCCCACTGCTTAGCCCCACTTAGCCATGAAAACCTCCTCCTCCCCCTCCGCTTCCCATTCCTGGATTTCATGCCTCCATGGCCGGACACTGAAGCTCTGTGATGCTGGCAGGCTCCCAAGTCAGCATTCATGGGGATGAGCAGCTTGTCTCTGCAGCAGCCAGCCAGACTCTGGAAGAACTCTGTTGTTGAACCTCGAACAAGAGAAGGCTCCATTTACATTAGAGCTTACACGCTCTTATCCTGAGTGACTTTGACTTGTTCCCTATACCTCCCATACTATACTCCCACACTGACTATTTATCTGCATCAGAGGAATCGCTTCATAGCTGTGACTTTCCAGGTAAATACAGTATGGCACGTATCCGCCCTTACTCGTGAGTTTGTGTAATGATTGTGCAGGTACATGAAAGACAACATCATGGACTTTAATTGGAATCGCCTGGGGTGTCTGGATTGCGCAGTGGTAAAGTATACTCACCTTTGGCTAAGCCAGGCGCTCCAAATAACACAATTGGTGTTGTTTGTGGATGGGTAATTAGTTACTGCATGTATAGCAACAACACAACACCTACTGGTTGGTAAGGATGCCGGTTCAGCAGAGAGCTTGATGTTTGTCAACCGCTGGGAGAGGAGCCAAAGTTTGGTTGCAAATCCGACAGTACCACGCAGAAATAATCATTTTATAAATAAATTGGATATTGTGTTACTATATATAGGTGCCAACGCAGTAGGTATAGAGAGACTACTTGGGAATCTGAAGTGTTCAATCCCGGGCTCCCCCTGTGTTGGTGTCGAAGTGTCCTTGAGCAAGACACAGACACTGAACGCCTAACTTCTCCCAGTGAGCAGGTCGGTGGCTTGCAGCATGGTTTCCCATGACATCGGTGAGCGAATGTGCGTGTGAATGGGTGAATGTCACGCGCATTGTAAAGCACTTTGGATTGAAGGCACTATATAACTGCACCATTTCCAGTCAACAGCTGGTTCACGGCAACCTATAAGAACCTAAAAGAAAATAACTGAATTAGATCCATCAATCTCAGCCACTCCACTTCCCTGTCGTGAGTTTCACCATCCAATAAAGGATGAGAGAAAGATGCTCAATCCCCTCGCCATTAAAGAATGACCCTGAGGTCTAGGCCACGGGTTTTTACTGGGCAGAGATAAGTATACGGGATGGTGGAACCAGATGTGTGCAATCACAGGGGAGAGACAAGGCGAGCGAGGGGGAAGCACCCACCACCTGTGGAGGGAGGCACCGCCATAATATGGATGGATGGCCATCTGGTAATAGTACTGACACTAATGATCATGATCATATATACATTTATGTATGTGTGCGTGCCTATGTGTGTGGATGTGGGTGTACATGCACGCATGACACACGCACACACATGCACGCATGACACACGCACACACACGCACACACACACACACACACACACACAGATGCAGGCATGATAATGCAAGTGCGCATTCTTTGCTTCACACACATACATATACACACATTATGTGTGTCATTGAGGTTTTGCTCATGCATACGCTTAGCTTTCTAGTACTGTACTGTATGTGTGTGCGCCTGAGATAGGGTTGTGCCACATGTGTGCCAATGTGAGTGCCTCTTTACTCAATTGCACGCGCATTCTGCATTTTTCACCCTGTGATTTGAGGCAACAGTAAAACAAAACCACTCGATGACCCCCCATATCCCCAGTAGGACCGTGTCCAGATGAGAGAGCACCAGATGGGGGGAACATCTTTATCCTATATGTGTAACGTTAAAAGCCGCAGTGCGGCACTCACTTGGCCGGCAAGTCTCTGTTCGGAGCTTGACGTTCCCTTTGAGAGCTGCCTGTAGAAGTTCATTCCACCACAATAGAGCTGTACTGTAGATCAACCTGTTATTGAGGCTGTGGGTCTGAGTCATACAGTACAGGCAAAGGGGGAGGGACATGTGCTTTTCCCACCACTATAGGCATCAGTGATGTTTATTTAATCACTTAAGTGCTATTTCTTTTATACTTCATTGTTCGAAGGTGTCACATGAAAATATGTGAAATCTATATACCGAATCTAAGAGCTTGTAGACCTGCTATGTTAACGGTCAATCACAATTCACTACATCAACACAGAGTCTATAGTCCCCTGTATCTAGTCACTAGGTAATCATTTAAATATTGTTTATTCACTTGTCCATGCGGGTCTCATTGACTTCAATGCATTCCATCAATCTTCCAGCTCCAGTTTGCCTCCCATTGCCTGACCAATATGCCAGCTGGACTTGCTGGACGAAGAAAGTAACGTTTCTGCGCTTCCCTTATTTACATACTGTAGCCTTGTTCGAAACCAGGAAAGGCAGTGTTTTGATCCAACCCCGTTTACTTTAAATCACTTTTTATCACGTCTCTTTCCTTATTTTTTTGCTTCCAACACACAAAAAAACACGCCGGCTCAGATCATTTTAACAGTTTCAGCTCAAGAGTCATAAAACATACAAACTGCTGCGACAGGCCTGGTTATTGACGATCAGATATGCACTGACTGCAGGGAGGGACTGCGTTTCTATGATGAAGATAAATGACGCCACCAGGACTGTGTCTCCTGTTTAATAATGCTTATTCATCACTGTCACTGGACGCCCATGGCATAGCACAGTGGTGGGCAAATGCACAGAATTCTACAGACAACATGCAAATATGGTCTCACACACACACACACACACATGCGCACACGAGTGCATGCACATGCGCACACATACAGTACACACATAAGGGCACGCACATAACACACAATCAGAGACTCACACAAATATCTGATACTGTGTATAGTGTATGTAGCAAAGTCAAGACCAGCCTATATATTTTCCCCTTTAGATGAGTAGTAGTTTAGAATAACATGCTATAAACACATACATAGGTCTACTCTACAATCACAATCATGCAGGCTTGCATTTCTGTTGCCTAGAAGCAGCGTCTATTGATTCTGTGTGCGTGCATGCGTGTGTGTGTGTGTGTGTGTGTGTGTGTGTGTGTGTGTGTGTGTGTGTGTGTGTGTGTGTGTGTGTGTGTGTGTGTGTGTGTGTGTGTGTGTGTGTGTGTGTGTGTGTGTGTGTGTGTGTGTGTGTGTGTGCATGCGCATGCGTGTGCATGCGTGTGTGTGTGTGTGTGTGTGTGTGTGTTTGCATGTATTTCCTTGTGTCTGTTCCTTTCTTTGCATGTCTGTTGGAGTGAGCCAGGACACAAGTGAGCAAGATGGATTGTAACTTAATATATGCTTACACTTCTGTAGGAATATTCCTTCCCTCTAATGTACGTGATCTGTTTTCTTACACAATTGTATCAATGCGGGCCCGAAAAGCACATGTAAACATGTTCTATGTGATGTGAGAGCACAGGGCCTCCAACATGTTCTATGTGATGTGAGAGCACAGGGCCTCCACCATCTGCCTCCGAGAGCAGATGAAAGAGGCCACAGAGGAAGAGAAAAACACTGAATGAAAAATTACAACCAAAATCAAAAGAGGAACTCTGGCCTCAAACTGTTGTGACAGAAGACCATTTTGTCTTCTGCATGTCCGCTCTGTTTTTACTTGAATTTAATTATTTTGCACAGTAATGTCTGTTCTTAATGGAAAATAAAGGCTGGAGAGTGTCAAAGATGGGGTCCTAAATGAAAAACATGGAGTCAGTGACCTTAGGTCGCGGCCTGTCTGTCAAGACTAAGGCTGCAACCCAGCCAATGCAGCTATTCTCTCCACTATTGTCCCTTTCTTGGTTCAGAATGATGTTAAACGGGGGGGAATATCAATATATCAACATGTTGATATTTCATGTAAATCTTCTTGTGTCGAAGGGTTGCCCTCTCTGCATTGGAAAACGTCCTCCAGCCATACGTAAAATGATGTGTTTCGATGATTTTTGGAAGTTGTGTATCCTTAACAGGAGTTTCCTAAGGGAAATTTCACACTCTTCTTTAGATGTAGTCTGTTCTCTCTTGTAAGTTGATTGCTGCTCTCTCATCTCAGAAATTTCCTTATCATTGAATTATCCTATTCGATCTTTTGCAGCTTTCATGTAACTTCCTCTTTTTCTTTATCTTTTTCTTTTTTTCCTCCCCATTTAGTCATGCCAATCCCCAGTTCCCCATGCTGTCCTTGTCAATGCTGACCTCGACTCGTCGGTCTTGGGGAGGTGGTTCTCAAAATGGATGCCGTTGCACCTTAGTGTGCCGAATCCAGGGGTGGCGCAGAATAACCACTTAAGTCAGACAGACCACCAAACCTCCTCGCCAAAAATATCACATATCCATCACAAATCTGCTATTTTTGATGAATGTTCCCTCCAGGCTCCAGAATAGGGATGCTGGGTTAAGGGTGAAGTTATTTTGAATCTGTCGTAATGGAAACTAGTAAACTACTATTCTCTCAAATTTTCCTCCCGACACATGTATCTGTACTTCTGTCAATTTAATTCAAGGGTGCCTTGGCTGAAAAGGTAATTTACAGGGGTGACCTGAGACAGGAGATTCGGGTGTAATGCATGCAGAGGGACATGCTATGTATTCCACTTCCTCTCCCCACTGAGCAGTCATCCTGACCAACCTGTAGGCATGCAGTGACAGAGATCGCCCTCCCCTCTTATATGGGCAATGTGTGTCTGTTTGAATGCCCGACCAAGCCGGAGGCACTGTGGAGGATTCGAACCCCAGTCTCCACAGTGGTGGGCAGGAATGCATTTCTGTAAGTTCTAAGTGTACATTGAAAATATCTGCTTTGTTTGACCGCTACGTTTTTGCCAACACTGAAGGGCTTTGGCTGAATATAAAATTGATACGGAGCCATTGTGGTTGCAGTCCAAATGTTGTTTTGCCACATATAGCCCCGGGCATTTTCAACATAACAACCTAAAAAATGTATGCAGATTAGAATTTGCATGCAGAGCTGGAATAATAACAGTTTTGCCATGCTGTGTTAGCTACCATCCTAGCCTCTTTGTCCAGTAGGATTACCCTCTAAATATGGATACCTCATCTGACACTCACTGTCTGGATTTGGATGGGCTTGGTCACACACGTAATGGCTGAGAGGGTTAGCCTATGCTTAGCCCACACATCCAGCTTATCACTGCCTGCAGAGACCAAACCAAACAAAGGCTAAATGGAGGATTTGGATTCAGCGGAACTCCCACAAACGATTCTCCCGCTATAGCTCACAACCTTTTCAGGTAGCTTTTCAATTACCTCGAATCAGAGCTTGGTGGCCACGGTTCATTCGGTGAGGAGAGCATATACAGTGTAACATTAATATATGGCCAGATTTCGCGGTTCGGTTCCCACTGGGGTCACCTGTATAGTCTATATACATTATTCATACCATAATTACATTTGGATGAAAGCAGCTCCTTGCTGGCCTACATTAGGTCATCCCTGCTACAGTCAGTCAGCCAGCTATATAGCTAGCTGCCATCTCATCTCTAGCATTATAAACTGTGCTAATGCCAAGCTCCTGCTAGCAGGACTAGCCATCATGCTGTTCTTTTGAACTACCCCCTCTCTCTGCGGAAGATTTGTACAGTACGTAGCCTCCAGTAGGCTGCTTGAACAGCATGTTTACAGGATGGGGATTAAAGATAGGGAACCGAATCAGTATGTGGCAGACCCCAAACAATTAGACATGCACGTGTGTGTGTGTGTGTGCACGCGCACACACACACTCACACACACACACACACACACACACACACACACACACACACACACACACACACACACTGCAGTTAGAACACATGTGACCAACCTGTGTTTGTTTGTTGTTTAGCCCCCCAGGACAAGCTCATAACACTCGTGGGAGGTGGATAGACACAGCTAGGGTGCCTTGCCTGACACTGTGTAGTCTAATTACATTGGCTTAAGCCTGATTCATACTTTGTCGCACAATGGTGTCGTACGTATGTCAAAAATAGCCAACCTATAGTGCTTCACAGCTTGTGGGCTTGTAGGTCTGCTATTTTCGAAGGGTGATAGGCCATACGTTAAAGCATAAATTAGGCTTTCGAATCCATGGCATCCAAAAGAAAAGAGACTCCGAGTGAAAGGGAGAGATGGGGGTTGTGCTCATAACATGTATTCCGATCACGTTCCCCTTCATTTGCATGTATGTAAATCACATGGAACTTAGAGCAGGAGGGGGCTGGTTTCAGCATCAACTAATGCCTTTTTTTCCTCCATTTACCCCATGTTAGCGGGCGACAGTTACAAATGGGCGCTCATTGTTTCTCCTTGACCCGCTGTCTGTGCCATCAGCAGAAACAATTAGGCATCCTGTGGTCAGACACGACTGTAAAACACTTAATTATATTGTCTTCTGCCACAGCCAACATTCAGCAAGTCCCAATTGTTGGACAATAAAAGTAGCCATCCAGTTCATTGAAGCTGCCCATGGAAATGTTGTTGGAACATTATTGTGTGCATGTGTGTGTCTTTTGGATGTTTTGCCGCCAATTCGTACATTGGGAATCCAAAACAAACACACTCTGGAGTCTCTATTTAGTTTTTTGTTCTATTAATCTTTTTATTAGATTTTCATCATTAAAACATTCCATTACCCAGCATACCTTGTTCACCCCCAAGCACAACATACACATTATTCTCTCCCTATTTTTGGTAGCCTGGTAAACCAACCCGGTCACGTGCACATGATAATGCAAATGCTCGCTACTGGGATTGTCGTTTTTGGCCAGGGACCCCCGGAAATGCTTTGGCAATGTCTCGGGACCGAAGCCCCGCCCCCTCCCGACCCCCAATATAAATTGACTGCTACAATAACCTTAATAATAGAGACAATACACCATAAATAAATACTGAAACCAGACATAATCATTAGGGAAGGTGTACTAGGTGTACCATGTAAACTCTTCATTTCCATTTTCCAGCCATTCAGTTGCAAAAAAAGAAAAAGAAAAAAAAATATATATATATATATTTTTTTTTAATTTGGGGACCCCCCAAAATAATTTGGCGACCCCCCAAGGGGTCGCGACCCACGGGTTGAGAACCCCTGGACTAGGCTATATTTTCATAAAAGTATACCCAATCTGCAAGTTCACAACGTGCAATGTGATGCACATTTCCGCCATGGTCACGCTACAACAGATTATAGGCTTAAATTGTTAAAGCGTTCAACTATCTTCATGCAACATGTGTTTCTCCTGTAAAAAAAATAACAATAATTAATTCCTCTGGCACTGCTCAGACTCTATGTCCCATCCTTGTCTCTCTCTCTCTTGCGGAATTTACAAGACACACATACGTTAGAAGGAAATCACTGTGGATTGTGGGGAGCCAACTTCAAACAATCATGTTTTAACTACCGAGACTGTAGACTGTGTTCCTTTCTCCTCTCATGTCTAGCCTAATAAACAGAGCAGCCAAGCTCTAGCGCCTTACAAAGCTATGTGTATTTTTCCTTTTATGCAACCAGAGGAGATTGAATGTGCCTCAGCTGAGCACAAAACGGCATAAAAATCACCCCGAGCAAAACGTGCACAAATAACCACATGCCACTCAAATATTGAGACTTTACATACTGTTACAGTATAGTAAAGAGTCAATGTATGAGTGGCATGTATAGGGTAGGCTACAGTAGCACTGTTTAAAGCTGCCATCCACAACTTTCATGTCCTCCCCTGTGTGAGCGCCAATATTTTTGAGGGGCGCTATAGCTGTTGTCCCCACACGTCTCAATATTTGCCATTGACAATGAAAGGAGAAATTATGTCAAATATCCGCCAAATATGACGTATACATTTAAAATTATAATGATGAGAGCACCCCTCACTTCACACGGGTGTGATTTATTTTTCCCCATTTGACTTTCATTCATAGATCCTGCCCACTATGTGGTACTACGTGACCACATAGATCTATTCTATTGTGTCTCAATAGAAGAGCAGAGACCACCAGCAGCCACTGCAGTCGTGTTAACCTACTCTACCATACAGACTGCATGGTGACATAACACTTTATTCACACAAAACAGTTTTATACTGCAGCTGATTATCAGCACATTTCCCCTCAATTAAGGGGAAATCATGCCGATGTTGACCATAAATGTCATTGTTCATGTAATAAGAATAATGAATCATAGTTTAGTAAACTTTAGTTTAATATTGTACAGATAAGCAGATTCACACAACGTTGGTTCATGTTTTATCATTACATATAATTTCTCCCCGGCCTATAGGGGTACACACACATATCCCCTATTTGAGAAACACTGACATAGATGTCAGTACAGTAGGTGCACCGACTGGTGATTCTGGCCAGCCTCTGTGAAACAATTTGTGTCCACACAGATGCAGGGGGGTTATGTTGTTTACTCTTTCACAGTCACAGTCACAGATGCATATATTATTTATATTGTAGTATATTATTCCGATAGATGCTAGGTTGATGTCTACTTGCTGTTCTAGTTATTTTATAGCCTAGCCCTACAAAGACCTACAGATATTATTATTTTCTTAACACTCTGTTTACTCGAACATTATTGACCCCGTTTTTGGTTGACTATAGGGCTGTGATTTGTCAGTGTTTCCACCTGTGTCTAGTCCCTCGGCCTATCCCAGTGTGTTGTCAGTTGTTCACCTGTGTCTAGTTAGCCTTGTCTAATGTCTATTTATATGCCCTTGTGTTTTCAGTTCTTTCTTTGTTCGTCACACCATTTCTTTGTCACGGTGTGACTTACATTGTAAGTCATTGTATAAGTCATTGTGATTTAGTTCCGTATTGGTCCGACTGTCATTAGACCGACACCCATGGCTGAGGGAAGTAGGGGTGCTGGGGGGCTGGAGCACCCCCTCCCCCAGGCACAGCCTCAGTTTGCTCATGCGTGTGGAGAGATAAAGTAAAAGCCACTTTTTACGCATGAAAATGCACAAAAATGCACGTGCACTTGTTCCTATAGTTACTTGCGCAAGCAGAGTGCGCAAGTATTGTGATCGGCTGGACCAGAAGTGGTGTGTATGTATAGTGGGTGTGGTGCGTATATTATATAACTTATAATTGGCTGTTGATGGTGACGTAATTAAATTAGGTTTCAGATTACATACATGTATACATACATACATTAAACCTTTTACCCACCCAACATTGAAACATATCTTAATTACGTCACCATCAACAGCCAATTATAAGTTACAGAATATAACCACCATGGCCACCATACATACATACATACCACTTTCGGTCCAGCTGACCACAGTATACTACTTTCGAGTTACATACATGTATACATTACCTTTTACTCACCCGACATTGAAACATATCCTTTTAAACGTACATTGGTTACGTCACCGATATGTCGGGTGGGTAAAGTATGGAATACAATCTTAATTACGTCACCATCAAGTTAAACCGTTCTTTAAAGGTTTATTTGTTGTTTTAGTATTTATTTTCAATATTTTACAGAGGGGCTGATAGTAACTTCGTAGAGGTCGGCAGTACTTGCGCGCTCTGCTTGCGCACTATAGTAGGCCATTTATGGCATTCGACAGAGTGCAGTTCTAGTTATTCCTAGTTTCCTTGTGTTCCTGTGTATGTCCCTGATCTCCTGCTTTGGTTAATGGTGTATTAACCAACGCAGGAGATCAGGAATGCCCTGTGTCTGCCTTGTCTTCTGCCCTAGTCTGCGCTTGGGTCCAACACCTGCCTGTCTCAAACCGTAGCTCTGTAGTTTGAGTTTCCACCACAATTTATGTGCATAGTCACTCTGGATACAGCGTCTCCTAAAGGCCTAAATTATAGACACTGAAATGTGTGCTGACAATGACAGCTGCTCAGTAGTGGAAATTAACATATTCTTTAAAAGAATAATCAAAGCCAATAGGTAATTCTTCCACACACGTGATATTTGTTTGACTTGATATTTTCCTCTGACCTTTCTGAAAGCCCACTAATGACATGGTGCGAAGCACCCTGCAGAGATAGATTTCCCTTAATCACTGAGTGTTTTGCAGAGCTTTGACATTTAACCTTTTTGCTCACATCTGGTGGGAACCACAGGGTGCTGAATTTGCCGATGTCATTGATTTAGTGTCACGTGTAAATATGTCACTTTGCTAAGCGCTTGGCATCTCTCTCTACGCTCAGCGGGGTCTGACTGTCTGTCGACGTGGAAGCTGCTCTCGGAGCATTGTTGCTTTGTTGTTGCCTGTTTTCCGTTCGAGCAAACATTTTGCTGACGGGACAGATTCTGTTATCTCTCCGAGGGTAATGCGAAGAGAAAGTGGAGGAGGGTGCTGTGTCAGCTGATGTTAAAGAGCTGCTATAAAACCGACCAGATATGCTTTGAACGCCACTATAGCCAGAATCCATAGCATGCCTTCTTGTTGGAATTACTTCACAGCATGTCATAGACTGACAGCGCTGCAGACAGCCAGATAGATGGATCTTGATTGAAAAAGTGTTGCGTCAGAAGGCACCAAAGTGGCTCTTGTCAGATCCTGAGTTGTTTGTATTCACTGATGAAAGCCAACGTGACTGAAAGTTCAACCAGTAAATGCAATTCACAATGAGGCCGAAAACCTGACCTTAGCTGTTATTACTTCTATCATTCCTCGTGGGCGGAAATTCATATTGCATTCTGCTTGTGTCCTCACACTAAATTTCCTCTACTATGGTTTGTCATTATTTCAAAAAGAAGCTATTTGAAATGCATTATCTGGATGTGTGTGCATTATCCTCAATCAAAATAAAAGCTTGCGACAGTCTAGCCACTAAAGATATCTGTTATGGCTAGATCCATCTGCCTGCCATGCTCCGTTTGAATTGCAAGAATTTTCTGTCCTATATGTCTTGTCAAACGTTCATCAAGCACAAAAAGACGAGCTGCTTTCATTTCCTGACACCATGCGCTTCAAGGAGCAGCATTGTGCAATATGATAAATTAAGAGATGGGATCAGTGAATGCACAGTACAAATCCTCAGTGTTAATTTAACTCTTGAGAGTGTAGCCTAGTAACCTACAAACCAAAACGGATCGGGTCCAATTGGTTCCATTTGTAGACTCCCAGAGTTACAATTTGGGTATTTTACTGAGTGGAAGTGGAACACATGATCATGGCGCTATAACATGTATATTATGTGTTTCATGTGTTAGCCCTGTCATTACGTTAGCAATCTCATGTCACTTTTACATTATCTGTCTCTGCCGTCAACAGTCACTAAACAGATAGTGGAAACATGGTGCTTTATTGTGTCTTTATCCTGCCAGCCTGATAAAACATGCTTCTATGCAATCAACGTCGCATTGGCGCTAGCTAGAGTGTGTAGCAGTATTTCATCTTATTTAGTTGACTTCCCCCGGCCTGACCTGCACCTCAGTGCTATAGCTGCATATTTATTACACTCTCAAGTTACACACGCACAATACGTGTTTGTGTGTGCGCGCACACACACACACACACACACACACACACACACACACACACACACACACACACACACACACACACACACACACACACACACACACACACACACGCACGCACACGCACAAACACATGCGCGCATACTGGTAGCCTTTGCTAGAAAATGTGTTTTATTTCCCAAGTCGTCCGGCTGGATGCATAACATCAATGTTCTCTTTCATTTCTTCACTTAGTGCGTCTGGTCTGCACTTCTTATTATGGGCTTCAGTGGGAATTACAAGCCACTCAATCACTCCCCTCCCCCGCTTTGATCGAAGCTGATGAGAGAGAGCCTCAATTGTTCTGGGACCGGGGAGGTGAATAGGTCCCTCCCCGTCGGGGTCAGCTGCAAGCACACACAGATATTACATCATGTTTATGGTTGGAGCGAGCCTGGGTGTTGAGGCTCATCCCTGGCCATATGTGCCAGTGTCCTGCGGGCCGACTTTGATGTTCACTACCTACTGCCCTAACTGCCTCCCCAGGGTCAGATTGAATACGGGAGGCCGTAACTTCTCTCAGATTAAAGCCGCTGACCTCCCTGCCAGAGCGCCAGAGATGCCACTGGATGCCCCATGACCTTTGCCCACGTCCCTTGAGGACCGGCTGGGGATGGAAATAAAGCCCTGTAAATCCTTGTTGTGGAAGGACCAACGGCAGAGAGGCAGACATGATATGAAAGAATCCTGCACGTATGTGTGAGGCTGCATTTCTGTTTTGATCCAACTTCTCTCCCTCTCTCCGTCTGTCTCTCCCTCGCTCTCCTCTGTCTGTCTCTCTCTCTCTCCTCTGTCTGTCTGTCTGTCTGTCTGTCTGTCTGTCTGTCTGTCTGTCTGTCTGTCTGTCTGTCTGTCTGTCTGTCTGTCTGTCTGTCTGTCTGTCTGTCTGTCTGTCTGTCTGTCTGTGTCTCACTCTCTCACTCTCTCACTCTCTCTCTCTATCTCTCTCTCGCTATTTCTCTCTCTCTATCTCTCTCTCTCTCTCGCTATTTCTCTCTCTGTCTGACCATTCCCCACAGTCAGGGTGATGTTGCTGGGCAACAGGCAAAGGGAGAAGGGATTCAGCATCACAAGGTCAAGACTGAATGCCGCTCGCAGGCATGCAGGCACGCGCGTGCGCGTACACACACATGCACACACACACACACACACACACACACTGTAGATATTGACAAGGACAAGCCTTGAGGTGAGGTGGTCACTCTAAAACCCGTCCAATCCTGCTTGACTTATTATTTCCATTCCTAGTTGCCTCCTGCCAGCTCTAACCTTCATCAGCCTCCACGTTGTGCACCCTCTCGACCTCTCGTGGCACAGCGCAACGACGGAGGCGCCGGAAACATGGCCACATGCCAGCCAACCATCTTGTTTTTCCAGTGGTGCGAGGGGATTATTTGCCCCCCCAGAGTATGACACCCAGAAAGTGGTTAGGGGTCACAGAGACAACCCCCCCATCTCTGGGCCATTATCCAGTTTTCTTCTTTGATGCTTTGCAAATCGATACACACAAACTGTTGTAAACGCCCGGGGTCCAAAAATAGTTTGTGGGGGTCACTAAGGTCAACGCTCTCCAGAGGATAGGGGTCTGATAGCTTGTCGTGACCTCGTGAAAGCTGACCGCTCTATTTAGTGTTTGTTTTAATGAATCTTGTGGGCTGGATGTTGGATCTGGGGGACACTGTAATGGTGGTCCAGTTCAAGGAGGTGACAGGATTATGTGCATCGATAAAGTCTGAATTGTGTTTGTAATTTGATCTTTGTCATGGTGCCATGTGAAAACAATCCAGACATAAAAGAGAGATTATCTTTTATATGCTGCATTCTATTATGTATCATCAATTTGTGAGGGGAAACAAAACATAAAAATCCCCTAATCATGTTCTGTATCACAAAAATACGAAAGCCTCTTAATTAGCCTCTTGTCAAAATAAAAGGGCATAAATCTCCCACTATTCCTTTTTAAAAGTACTTAATTTTCTGTTGTCGTTTTGTATTAATGTCACATTTATCACAGTGGACTGCTCATGAAGAATAAAAGTCCTTACATCTCTCCAGTGTTCTGACACCTCCCGAGAGAGAGAGAGAGAGAGAGAGAGAGAGAGAGAGAGAGAGAAAAGAGAGAGAGAGAGAGGGGGGGGGGGGGGCCTTGGTGCCAGATGTTTGGCAGTCACTCTCTCCTCTCTCATGTATGCTATTACTAAATCATGAAAAGCTCTGCACCCTGAGCAAGGCCAGGAATACATTCGCTATTGATTCTCTATCTTTATTGATTTCTCCCAGTAAATTTTATCCAGGATACATAATACATTATGCGTTAGAATAGATGATGGATGTTGCAATTGCTATTAATTATTATGCAGTATATTAATTTATTATCACCATATAAATCATAGATTGTGTCTTAATGTGGGGTGGAACATTGAAATTCAATCGATTTCCAGGGAAACACATTAGTTTTACCCAGTGTGCCCCCAAAGTAATCTAGCACAGCTTTTTTCTAAACATCAGATTCGGTGTCATGCTGCTGATGCCAAAACAGCTGACAGTGTGTTAAAATTGTACCACAGTACCCCAAACAAAAACATTACTATGTAAACATTAACAATACTCCCATAATCATAATTCTGCAATGTATACTGTTGATTTAACTGTAATAATCTCTCAAGACAAGTTCTGCTATTAGCAAAGATGTTTTTACAGAATGGTTTCCCAGATTGGTACCATGAAACACTTCAAAGAATCACTTTATGTCTTATGTATTAGATGAAATAATTTGAAATGTAAACTGATACATGCTGACTGTCTTTATCAAAAACCAAAGATGGTCATGCATGCCCCCTCTACCTGTTGGCAATGATGCTGTAAATGTGGGCGGTAGGCTATACACAATTTAAATGCATGACCCGATTCACTCTTTGACTTTCTCACCCACTTTACCAGAAAGAAATCCAAACTATGTGATTTTATTACACTCTCAACAGGAGTCTATTTATTTAAATGTAGCTGCTCTGGTCTATGCTGGACATCGCTCAGCCATTCACAACAACAACAACGCTATAGCTGTCCATCTCCAGACAACAATCCAGACACATTGATAGTGGTCCTGTCAAGACAATCGGGATGATCTAAGAAACACATCTTAAACATAAAGCCTACTGGATAACAGAGCTCCAAACATATGATGGACTCACTTTGGGCTTAAATGTTTAAAAGGGAAAGAAATCCCAGGCAGGTTTGTTTTCCTGTTCAGGTTAAAAACTACAGTGCCAATAATAGTACAGTAGTTCTCAAACTGGGAGTGGGGACCCACAGTGGTGAAGGGGTTCCAGGGGGTACCCAGAAAAAAAGTTAGAAGATATCATCACATAATTCCTTTTATATGTGTGCTATTAAAAAAATAGGTGATCTGCAGGGCTCACAACGCTCACGTTGTGAGCCCTGCAGATCTGGAAATCTGCCAATCTGAAACATTTTGAAAAATATTGAAATAATGTGAAGATTTTGCAATAATAGACATAGACATTTCTTAACACAAATGGCACAAAGCCCTTCAGACAGGGTTGTAATGGGAATTATGATGACAATATACTAAACTGTCTTGAAAACATTCACATTAGTCATCACAGATAGTGTCCCTTTTGCACCTCACAGTATACTGGGAAGCAAGGCTTCCACCTGTTGATTGTCTGTCAGATGACCTATTCTTACATAGACCCTTGTTTGACCATGTCCACTGACCACACCTCCAATGTATTTTTGCTCTTTCGTTGTGTATAAGAGAGACGCATGTAAACACTAAACTGCTCGGGAGGCTTGCAGCATTCGTGCATCCTCCCTGGGCTGGTTCGGACCACTCCATAAAAGTGACATTGTTTCAGTCCACTCTCTACCTTGATTATTTCTTAAAGACTCTGATGTGAGTTCTAAATAATCCACTACAGGGTCCGATTGAGGCCACATACATTGGGGGTCCTTAACATTAGAATGATTGAGAACCACTGCTGTACACTGAGGTAAGCAACACAGCTGCAGCTAATCAAATTAATAATGGCTGTTTTAGATTGAGATTGTGGAATTTGTGGCTCTGGACACACTTATAATATGAATCACTGATTACACATATTATTCATTTGATTAGCTGCAGGTGCGTTGCTTTCTAGCCAATATTTTTAACTGTACCTGAAATTAAACTCAGCATATGGGTTTCATGCCACTTTAAGCCCTTTCAAAAACAGCTAAATGTACTTGATAGGCTATTTTAGGCCTATCAAGTACAGGCCTATTTTATTTTAGAAAGATTTCACATAGGAGAGTAGAGGAGGTCTCTCCGAACACGTGCGTATGTCAGAACAGTTGAAACAGAACCATTTTTTGTCCAGCGTCCAATTTGTAAATGTCATGCACTCCAGTGAACAGCACTGACAGCACTGACAACCTATCGTCCTGATTGGCTGCCTCGTCTCGGCAACCACACACCTTTTGTCTCTAGCCGACCTCTCAGCCATGGGATATAAGGCCATCACTTCTTGTTTATAAGTTTTAATTAGTTTTACTGTTATTATTATTATTAAATGACCAAGCAGTCCTGAAAGGACTTGGTCCTTTATTGTATTTGTCTCTTTTTTTCTTCTTCTCCTTCTTCCGCCAAAGATAGCAGTTCTGGCTGAACCGTGCAGTCGGTTTTCGCGAAATTTGGAGATATGGTAGAGGGCCATGCCAATGCGAAGCCCACAACCATTGGCCAAAGGGTGGTGCTATAGCACTCAATTGAAAATGCAAACTTTAGAAGTTCTTGGACTTCATTAAGCGAGGTGATGTTGAAGAGGCTTTGGATGTATAGTGGTTATTTGGAGTAGTCAGCTGTTGGGTGGGGGTAAAGAACTGTGATGGGACATGCATTTGTTTGTTTAACTGTATGTAGGCCTAATGTGTTTATTTTTATTTTTGTATTATTCTTTTTTTTGTTAATTTGCTTTGTATTTATGGATACAACGTTATTTCAGCTCCGGTGGTCACCTCACCACCGAAAATCCGAAAATCCAGACTATGAATGAGCCTTTAAGGACTATTCATAGTCTGGATTTTCGGTGGTGAGGTGACCACTGTAAAAACAGAGAGAAGTCCCGCGGGCCGCGGCTCAGGCCGCTCAGTGACATCATTTTGTAGTTGGTCACCTCACCACCGAAAATCCAGACTATGAATAACGCTTAACGCTTTAAAGGTGTGACCAGTGCAATGAACAATATGGTCATTTTATTTTGAAGTTTCACCCTGAAACAGCAAGTTCAATGATTTTGAACCAATCAGAACGTCGCATCCCTCCAGGCTATGGGACGTAGTTTTGCTGCTGCACACACATGCAGATCTGTTTGTAAACAAAGTCACAGAACAACAGGGAGCCAAACTCATGGATTATTCTATCTACCCTATAATGTTTTCAGATACATATTTTAGCGTGCTGCTGAAGTTTAAACCGAGCAATACACTGTCTGGATGTCATCTTAATGGGATTAATAAAAACGGAGGATTTCTGTAATCAGTAGCAGCTGTGTTTGTACGGCAGATATGGGAATCAAACAGGTGAATGTAAATCAAGCTTCATGTGTACCTCGTCCTCTACACGTCGTCACGCATCACGTGTTGTTTACACGAAGTAATTACATTTAGTTTTTTATGGACTTTTGATATGAAAATACACTTAAATGGATATTTTCCAAAACAAATTGGCATCCATTGTTAGGTATGCCCATGATGACTCCGGATAATCGGATATGGTCTAAAAGTGTGAAAAACGTATTTTTCATTTCACTAAATATTTGCTAGTTAATATTTGCTGGACACTGCCAGCCTTGTCTGCGTCACTGCGTGTGCTTTATTCATTACGAAATCACAACATCCCATCCCACAACGAGTTCATTTCCAATGGCATATTCCTAACCAATTTGGAATACTTGTCTCTGCACCTGCCTTGACACCCTCAGAGGTAAGTGGAAGAGAGCCCCTGTTTTTACTTCAACAGACTCCTTATCCAATAAAAATACATTTTCACTGTACTGTACCGCTGCAGCACTTAGAAGGACTTTACACAGCAGGGCGTGTTATCTAGAGACAGAGTGACACTGGCTAGGTGCTGGTTTGTACTTTCCTTTGAGTTGGGATAGGCCAGAAGATATGGGATTTTTGAGACCTATACTGATGTATAGGGTTAGATTTGACCATTAAGATGTGATGGCTGATATACAGTTGTGAAGTTTTGAGTAGAAATCAATATAGACCTTTCACGTGGATTGTGCTGTGCACCAATATGATTATGCAAAGAGTCTATGAATGTGGATTTGTAAAGTAACTTTTAAAGAATATTAATATTTAACATTATAATAAAGCGTGTAGCATTGTTACTGTATGTTGATTTTTTTTTTTTTTATTTTTTTTTTTGTGGCTTTCGCCTTTATTTTATATTTTTAATGGAGGGACAGACAGTAGACTGACAGGAAATGGGGGGAGAGATGGGGGAGTGACATGCAGTAAAGGCCGTCGGGATCGGGAGTCGAACCCGCGGCACACTGCCAGACTGGATTTACCAGCCAAGGTGCCTGGACCACTGAGCCATGGCCCAGGCTCTGTATGTTGATTAATTAAAAACATAAAGTTCAAAAGTGAACTCACTGTCTTCCTCATTTGAAGACACTTTAAATGCTCTGTGACTGTGATTGGAGAATTATTTTCTATAAAAATATTATCATTTTGTGCGTGCGTGCAAGTGACTTGTTGTTATGCAGTTATTTTAATAATATTTAGTTTTCAATGTTGCAACACTTAAAATATAGAATATGACATTTTAACAGTAATATTATTTGGCATAAATACCGAGATTTGAAATTTTGTCCATATCGTGCAGCCCTATAGTTGATTAAGAATAAATGAAACCGCTAAATACATCAGTACTGTATGTTGTTCAGTCAATTACTGACCATACCGCTAGTGGCATAACTACCTATGTTACAGATTGGTTTAACTTTAAAAAAATATATATTAACATATATATATATACCATGGTTATGTCGTCTATTGTTCTGATATTCTATATCGCTCCACAGCTGAGAAAACTGTGGAGCCTTGACCTACAGTTTGTACTAGGGTACAAACTGTAGGTCAAGGTGAAATCAATGGCAACAATGAGGCGAAGTTTGACCTCTAGGGAGGAGTGGATATAGCAATGCATGTCTCCAGGATATTATATGTCTGTCAACAGTCACATAAGCATTTATCACGTTCAGGTATATTGGGACTATAGTCTGTCTTAGAGGTCATGCCGCCACCCTCGCCCACCACGCTCCCCCACTCCATGCAGTTGTAATGTTCTGAAACAGTTATTTAATTTGTCTGGCAGGTACTCTATGCAGGTATGCAGGCAGGCAGCAGGCTGGGCATGCAGCTAGAGAGAGGGCTGTGCGGCGAGGAGGCCTCCTGGGCATGGGGAGAGAAGGGTAAACAAGCTTCAAAGCCCCAGCAGAAGCCACAGACTTGACCCTGGGGTGAGCTACGTCTCATTAGTCACACAGCAGGCGGCATCTGGAGTTATCACACACACACACACACACACACACACACACACACACACACACACTGCCAACTATGTCAGTCTGCGGCGCACACACTCCCTGTGCCGAGGCTATACCAGCTTAACAGCAATCTATGTCTAATGTGTGCTTTAAATGTGCCAGTATAACATCTGCATTTGTTAACTTTTTTTAGAGGTTTGTTAGTGGCAGTGAATCACATGTCATCACATGTCAACAGTTTTGTTTTAAATGCGCTGTAATAGAACCTGTACACTAAATATGCAAATCAAATGATGAAAATATTTGCAATATTGCAAATAAATAGTAAAATAGCTAATCTACAAACAGCTATATTCACAGAAGGTTTGCCTATTTTTGTGAACATTCTACTACTGTATACCCGAGGCAGCCGTCTGGAACCGTATCAACGTTGTTCCCTTATCATCCCAACTCGCTGCTGATTTATGACCGCCCGAGTGCACTGTCCTTGTCATAAGTGCAAAGACCAGACCTGCTATCGCTTTGATCGCGTGTCATGACAAAATACCGTGATGAAAACCTCCAAATAGCTGTTGTTCTTTGCGTGCCTTCTGTCAGAAGGCCCCCGTGGTCATCTGATGATGGATAGCCGCGTGGCAGATGTTTCAGGAAGTAGCCCATTGATAACGCTCCTCTGGGGAGCCACCCCCTGATTCGAGCTTCTCCACCCTCCCCCTTCCCCATCCCCCCTTCCACCAGCCCCCCCATCCATCATTGGCTGAAATTGGAGGCCGTCTCGTGGCGTGTCACCGAGGAAGCATTGATGGAGTAGATAGTGATGAGATGCGTTGATTGGAGTGGTTTGGTTTCCTGTGAGAGAGGGCGAGGGAGGATGATTGTATCAGTGATAATGGAGGCTGAGGGTTATGTCTGAAGCACCTAGCATGACAGTTTTCCACACCTGACATGCGTTATAAGGGTTCAGGTTGGCACTCTTATCTAGAGTTGATAGATCAGTGGTTCTCAAGCATTTTCATGTCAAGGACCCTGAAATGGATATGTATTTGGCCGTGAACCCCCATTTGAAAAGGTTTTGTGCTAAGGACCCCCATAAGAGAAGATTTGACAACATTTATCTCTTTTTGTCAGGTGAAACCTGACATCCATCTACTCGTGAAATGTAGACGACCAGTCACGACCTAGTCGACTCCAGGGTTGCCAAGTCCGCTTATTTCCAGCAAAACGTTGATTGTTTTTTTCCCACAGTTGCTTGCCTGGTTTTTGGAGGTTGGTTAGCTTATTTCTGTCACAAATTGGACCACACACACAACATCGGAAACAACGGCCGTGAGGTTGTGACACAAACACGTTACTAAAATATAATATATAGAACACAACAGAGACAGCGCTTCTTTCACCTGACAAATATCATTATGTGATCAATTCTTGTTTTTCTTCTTTTCTTTCTTATTTTCAAAAATAGCATATACTGTGAGCTTTTAGACTGGCTATTTTTTTAATAGCTGAAAGATTTAATAGAATGAAATAGAGTTTAAGTATTCAAACTCTGAATTTCCTGGGAACCACCCTTCAAGGACCCCTAGGGGTCTAGCCTAGAAACGAGACAAATCTACCGTTGTAAAAACAAAGATCACTGCTGTAACAAGCATAATTCATGTTGATCTCTTCTGAATGGATGGATGTTTCTACACAAAGCACATTGCAAAAATGTTATTGCTTGAAGATTTATGTCAACAAATATCTCACCATGCCCTGAACAGCATGATGCAGACCTATTACTTGGAGTTACAGTTACATTGCATAATACTGGACTGGTTGCACAAACCTAGTTTTTCTGCTTAACATTTTACTAAAGGTTATGTTGATTATAGCTAGAAATTGCTTCCAAGGTCACCTTAAGCCCATTAAGGGAAATCTTAACTTGAAATGCTTCATGCAAAACGGCCTCGGGAAAGGTAGTCCAACCAACTAAATATTAATGCATTTACACAAAGACAAAGTAGAAAGATACACTTGGAGAAGGGGAATATACCCTTGAGAAAGGCCTGTAGTGTGTGTGCGTGCGTGCGCGTATCTGTGTGCTATTTGTTGCTTTGTATTCTCAGCCACAGCAGACAGGCTCTATGAAGCCTGTCTGCAGGGTGCAAAGCCCACACGGTTCTGAAGGATTTAAGAAACAGTGCAATAGCCCTGAATTTAAAATGGATTCAGTGCTTCTGTGTGCAGATGGCCCGTCTACACAGGCAGCCAGATAGGCTGTCAATAGTACACATACTGTCGCATTGCTTTCTAATCACAGCATTATTTTCCCCCTCATCTCTCGCACTTGCTGTATCTATCTTTCTAGCCTTTTAGCGTTCTTAACATTGGGCTCCTGAGTCCTACACTGCAGGCATGTGCACATATATACGGTAGCCTACATCTGCTAGTTGACTCTGCATCTCATTAGTTTTGTGTGGCTCTGAAAGATGTCGCCATCTAAGAGTGTCTGTGGCTGTCTATCCACATTTCTTATGCACACTGTCACTAGGCTAATAATATTCCACTAATTTATGTTCACATAATGTTCTGTACTTTTTGAAATATTTAACAAACTACTTATACTATATATATATATATATATATATATATATATATATATATATATATATATATATATATATATACCTACATACTGTACGTACATTATGCACGCACGCACACCCGTCCCACAGTCTTTAAAAATCTGATGTGGGAGGGGTTTGGCTCAGCCTGTTATTGTCAGTGGAGTGGCTTAACAAGGCGCGGCTTAATGACATGCTAATTGCATCAAGCTGTCATTGCTAACCCTTGATGCACCTTTGCTGTTCTGTCACATACCGATGCTGCACAGTGGTTCGTAACGTGGGGTCCGGGGACCTCCAGGGGTCCTTGAGGGGGTTCCAGGGGGTCCCCATTTAAATAGATAGTGGATCCTTACAGACCTATAACTTTGAAAGTTAAATTAACAGAGGACTTTACAGTGTAAAATGGGGTCTGTGGCCCAATGCATACATTAAACTCAGCTGTATCAGGCTGAGAATCACTGCTTTAACACTTAGACTTAAACTTAGGACCTATATATTATATATTGAAATTTTATTTAAAGGATAAGCCCCTTGAGATGCATCATCTCGTGTCCTTGGGCACAACACATATGTTCTAGTTACGTTCTTAGCTTACGCATGTTTCTTGATAAATGCATTTTATATGTGTGATGTATTCCCATGCTTTTTTGTTCTTGCTTAATGTAAATCGCTCTGGATTAAGAGCGTCTGCTAAATGCCTAAATTGTAAATTGTAACACAGACAAAACATTACATCAAACATGTCAACAAACAACAGTAAGCATAACAACATCAACGAGAAGACCAGTAACATCTGCAATGAAACACTTTACAAACAATAATACTAATGGTAATACAAAAAAACCCGTGTGAAGTAAGTGGTGCAACTCCGTGTGGGGGTCCCCGGGGGGTCCCCGGAACTTCCAGACCCGTCCAGGGTGCCGGCCGGTTCTTTTTCCCCCATAAAGGGGGAAGAAGAAGAAAAAATCACACCCGTGTGAACTGAGTGGTGCAACTCCGTGTGGGGGTCCCCGGAACTTCCAGACCCACAGGAACGCGCCCAGGGTGCCAGCGAGCCGCCCCGCGTCCGAGAGGTCGAGAAATGACAGAGTTACTGTGTGGGGGAATTAGCAGACAACACTCTCTCTACTCTCTCTCTCTCTCTCCATCTCTCATGCACGCTCCATATTGTAATTAGCAGGCAACAGTGCACCCCCCCCCCCGGACCAGTGGGGGGCCAATAAATATATCACAAAATATTTTGGGGGTCCGTGGCCAATGTACGTCTCCTAATCACTTAGCTCTCCTTTCTAGCCTGATCGATATATTGCTCTTGCCAAATGCCAATATATCGGTCATTATTTGACATTGACATTATTTTTGATGACATTGGTATCTGCAATTATGCAGCCGATGTTTAACCACTACCACTTTCAACCTGGTGTCCCTATTTTGGGAAGGTCATTTTCCAAGGTTTTCAGAAGTTTTTTAAATAGCTTGTTTTAAAAATAGCTTTTTAAGAATATCCATTGGTTATTACTAAAAATGTTCTCGCATACCTTTTCAAATTGACTAGAACAGTTTGCCCTTTTTGGCATATCGGACCCGAGAATCCGGCATCGGTCCGGCTCTACTCCTATCTTTATCGCTCTCTCTTGCACACATGCATATACATTAATTTCCTGTCTTCTGTGCCTGTCTTCTTTTTGGCGGGCGTAGGTCGTTGCTCCGTAGAGCGTGTAGATAAAGTCGTCCAGAGGTTCCACACTGTCGCCTAACCAGCTCTGACAGTTGGCGAAGGTAACGCCTCGCTTTCACCCCAACACGTTGAAAGATTAACACCAAAACACACCTCCAAAACAAATGGACAGGGAGCAGCCAAAGCTCCCAGACATCCCATGTCTCAGCTGATGTATAATAAGAGGTGGGGGGGGGTTCTGCACCCACGAGACTCCAGATGCCAAGGAATATAAAATGGACCCCCGAAGGAAGAATTTTCACAAATTACTCCACTCTGCCTACGCTCTGAGTTGTGCATTTGTCAATAGCGGTGTCACGCACCCTAAGCTGCGGCTCATTTATCTGTCAGCTCGATGTCTGCAGAGAAAACACTGCCGCTAAAATGGATTCTCAGAGAGGAATGTTTGTCTCTGTCGGTCGTCTTCCTCTTCTCTAATAGTATAAACAGAAATATTACTTGTCTTGATACAGGTATATGGCATCATACGGTATATGTATTTAGAAATGATATACAGTTGGAGGCCATCGATATTGTCCTTTTCTTTTTGCTGAGGTTTGCGTGATCTGCGCAAAAGGACAGTTAACCCATTTTGGGCGGGAACCCCTTTTGGTGTTTTAAACATTGTTATAATTTAGCTATTGAAAAACGCTACGAGCTTTGTAGGTCTGCTATTTTTGAAAAATCGTGAAAATATTTATTTCAGAAAACTGGAGGATTTAGAAGGATTTTTTAAAATTTTGAGGTCAGGCCTAAATGGGTCAAATGATAAGGGACAATATCGGTGGCACCCAACTGTACCGGTAGCTCACTCAAACCTCTGTAACTGATGCCAGAATGTTGTATCTGTATGCAGGTGAATGTAGGTCTTCAACCTCCCTAAAAGAAGGTTGTCCACATTCTATACTCAAGGCAATGAAGGTCATTGCACCCCCTTACCTTCAGGACATGATCCAAACCCACCTAGCACAGCACATTAGTCCTTCCCTTCCCTTCCCTACAACACCCTGGCCAGCATTCCTTGGCCTTGGAGATTTGGCCAGTATGGAAGCATGTAAATGCTACACTTTTGTCTCAAAAATGTGTTCATTATCTGAAGATTAAAAAGGGTGTCTCTGGCACCCGGTGGCCTAGTGGTCCAGGCGCATGCCACATATAGGCTCTGGCCTGACAGCATGTTGCGTGTTTGAGTCCTGTTCATGACAACCTTTGCTGGATATCTCTCCCCTTCTCTCTCCCTCTTTCCTGTCAATCTTCACTTGAAACTATCAATCCAGGCAAAAAAAAATGTCCACTAATTATTTTTGATGATTTGGTGATTTTTGAAAATTGAAAATCAAAAGATCTTTTATCGGGGCGATACGATATCAGCCAAAAAACGTGATCAGGATCGGATCGGAAAATGGCAGTATAAGAAAATGGCTGATCAAACGCTCCGATCCAAGCACTCCATTCCAGTACTCCGCTTCAGCACTTCGTCCTATCCAGCATGCAGTGTACTAACATGTAGCAGTCAGATAGAGGCAATGTGATCATAACAGTGTTTGCTACTCGCAGGCAGCTAGTCAGCAGGCAGCACGAGCGACACTGGGTAGTACGACTCCAGTGGAGCAAGCAGCCATGTCAGTTGTATGGGAGTATTATATATTAGAAAATGAAAAAGACCCAACAGCCGGGTGAAAAACTTGCAAAAAAAATTAAATAAAGAGCTCGATTCCCCACCCTGGAATTGACGTGCAGTTCTTTAGCACAGCACGTCAATTATTATCTTAGATGAGAGAAGGAACAGGCTTGGCATGCCAAAATGCTAATCTTCATGAAAAATAATCTCCCCAACAGTTTTGGTTGACAAAGACAGCAGTTAATAGTTGAGTGCTGTCTGACTGAAACTCTTGTCACACTGAGTACAGTCAAAAGGTTTTTCTCCAGTGTGGGTATGCTGGTGTGACTTCAGGTGACTTGACTGACTGAAACTCGTGTCACACTGTTTACAATGGTAAGGTTTTAATCTCGTGTCACACTGTTTACAATGGTAAGGTTTTAAACTCGTGTCACACTGTTTACAATGGTAAGGTTTTAAACTCGTGTCACACTGTTTACAATGGTAAGGTTTTAAACTCGTGTCACACTGTTTACAATGGTAAGGTTTTAAACTCGTGTCACACTGTTTACAATGGTAAGGTTTTAAACTCGTGTCACACTGTTTACAATGGTAAGGTTTTAAACTCGTGTCACACTGTTTACAATGGTAAGGTTTTAAACTCGTGTCACACTGTTTACAATGGTAAGGTTTTTCTCCTGTGTGGATAGTTGGATACGCTGGTGTGTCTTCAAGGCACCTGACTGACTGAAACTCTTGTCATACTATTTACAGTGGTAAGGTTTTTCTCCTGTGTGGAGACGTTGGTGTATCTGCAGACGAGTTAACTGAAACTCTTGTCATACTGTTTACAGTGGAAAGGTTTTTCTCCCGTGTGGATACGCTGGTGTGTCTTCAAGGCACCTGACTGACTGAAACTCTTGTCACACTGTTTACAGTGGTAAGGTTTTTCTCCCGTGTGGATACGCTGGTGTATCTTCAATTCACCTAACTGACTGAAACTCTTGTTACACTGTTTACAGTGGAAAGGTTTTTCTCCCGTGTGGATACGCTGGTGTATCTTCAAGTAACCTAACTGACTGAAACTCTTGTCACACTGTTTACAGTGGTAAGGTTTTTCTCCTGTGTGGAGACGTTGGTGTATCTTCAAGTAACCTAACTGACTGAAACTCTTGTTACACTGTTTACAGTGGAAAGGTTTTTCTCCCGTGTGGATACGCTGGTGTATCTTCAAGTAACCTAACTGACTGAAACTCTTGTCACACTGTTTACAGTGGTAAGGTTTTTCTCCTGTGTGGAGACGTTGGTGTATCTGCAGATGAGCTAACTGATTGAAACTCTTGTCACACTGTTTACAGTGGAAAGGTCTTTCTCCCGTATGGAGACGCAGGTGTATTTTCAAATTATTTAACTGACTGAAACTCTTGTCACATTGTTTACAGTGGTAAGGTTTTTCTCCCGTGTGGATACGCTGGTGTATCTTCAAGTTACGTAACTGACTGAAACTCTTGTCACACTGTTTACAGTGGTAAGGTTTTTCTCCTGTGTGGAGACGTCGTTGGTGTATCTTCAAGTTACGTAACTGATTGAAACTCTTGTCACACTGTTTACAGTGGAAAGGTCTTTCTCCCGTGTGGATATGCTGGTGTATTTTCAAATTATTTAACTGACTGAAACTCTTGTTACACTGTTTACAGTGGTAAGGTTTTTCTCCCGTGTGGATACGCTGGTGTGACTTCAAGGCACATAACTGACTGAAACTCTTGTCACACTGTTTACAGTGGTAAGGTTTTTCTCCCGTGTGGATACGCTGGTGTATCTTCAAGTCACCTAACTGACTGAAACTCTTGTCACACTGTTTACAGTGGTAAGGTTTTTCTCCTGTGTGGAGATGTTGGTGTATCTGCAGATGAGCTAACTGATTGAAACTCTTGTCACACTGTTTACAGTGGAAAGGTCTTTCTCCCGTGTGGAGACGCAGGTGTATTTTCAAATGATTTAACTGACTGAAACTCTTGTCACATTGTTTACAGTGGTAAGGTTTTTCTCCCGTGTGGATACGCTGGTGTGTCTCCAGGTGACATAAAGCAATGAAACTCTTATCACAATATTTACAGATGTGGGGTTTCCTTCCTGTGTAAGTCGTCTGATGAGTCTTCATTTCTCCTGGCTGAGTTACAATAGCCTTGGTAAGCTGTTGATGACAGCCGGATCTTGGCTGGTTCGGGTCTTCTTGTTTCTGGCTGTTTAGAGAGCTGTTGATTGTCCGACAGGCTGCTGAGGGGATCCAGCCTTTTCTCTGCATTTGGCAGTCCAGGTCATTGTGGCCCGTCTTTGCGTATTCATGAAGGTAGACCTGAGATGTTAGGCCATATGGACGCTCAGTAAAGCTGACCTGAGTCTGGGGAGACCTCATACCTTACAGGAGCAGTGGTTTATTCTCAGAAAGGCTGCTGGGCTGTTATGGGATTGAGTGTATAGGTGTTTTGCATCCTGTTTTTCACTCACTCACTCACTCACTCACTCACTCACTCACTCACAAACTCACTCACTCACTCACTCACTCACTCACTCACTCTTTGAAAGTTCTTCCTGACTCCTACAAAATCTTAAAAAAACTTGTTTTAAATGAGGTTGTCACACTTTATATAGGCAGAGTTCAGGGCTGATGTCACACACAATACAAACCATCACCATGCATGACTAACAACACCACTTTTTGGCGCTGCTGCAGTTTGTGCATGTGTCCTGAATTTAGCACAGTCTTATATTGCTGTTTCAAACATCCAGATACAAATGGAACCAAATGACGCTTACAGGTCTGTGGTTGTATTAGTAACAGAGTGCATAATCTTGCTCCAGTGATGACACTTAGGTTCAATGAATAAGCATGACAATGATATGGCTGTTGTGATCACTAAACAATGGCAGTACTATAAGAGCTGGGGACACTGACTGAGATTATCAGGTCAATGTGTTGTCATTGATGATTTGTTCAAAGCTGAACACTTTGAGGCTGAGCCACTTATCAGCTGTGATCGAAGGTAGAAGAAGATAATAACAGAGAAGCAATGCATTTGGAACAATAATGCTTAATTTATACTTTATACAATGGTTTCTCTTACTGAGAAAACCAAAACCTAATTTGGAAATGATTAAAGCTCATGGTACTGATGTCAACACTGATCACTGATATACTTTCTGTTTGTACTGTATGTGTTGAGAGAGAGAGAGACTCAGTTTCTCTCTATCACACACACACACACACACACACACACACACACACACACACACACACACACACACACACACACACAGACACATTTGTCTATGCTTGTGAATTGCATTTTTTTATAGCGCTTTTCCAAGTGCTTTACAATGGTTCATTCATTCATACATTGGGAGGTGAAGCGCCGAACAGTCGACGCCAGTGACCTCACTTCCCACATTCACACACAAATGGTGGCAAGCTCACATCGACTCATTGGAGGTTCAGTGTCTTGCCCTTGCGCTGGGATTCGAACCGCCAACCCACGGATCATTGGACAACCTGCTCTACCTCTTGAGCCACAGCCACCTAAACAATATACTGTAACTATTTTCTTATCAAATTAAACTTTATATACGTACAACACTGCAGCACTTCGAAGGGATTTCGAGAACAAAAGAAAATGTAAAATAATTAATAAAATGAGTAAGTAACTAGAAAAAGTGCCCTTCTGGGCCCTTCTGAGGATAGGTGTGTGTGATGTTGGCAAAATGTTTAGGAGCAATATAAACGTGTGTGTGTGTGTGTGTGTGTGTGTGTGTGTGTGTGTGTGTGTGTGTGTGTGTGTGTGTGTGTGTGTGTGTGTGTGTGTGTGTGTGTGTGTGTGTGTGTGTGTGTGTGTGTGTGTGTGTGTGTGTGTGTGTGAGACGCGGCTTGGCCTGTTGTAGCGCCACCATGAGGCTGATTTGAAAACTGTCAAGTGGCATTTCTTCCAAAGCCTAGTGGGAATATGCATGCACAGTTTCACCACAATCGGACGCTGCGTTGAGTAGTTGTGGCGATTTGTACAAAATGGGTACAAAGCGGGCTCCTGAAAAGTTTAGAAGCCAATCGTAGCCAATGAGGGTGGATTATGAGAAATCAAACAAACCCGTCTTGATCACATCACTATGGAGAGCATGTGTACCGATTTGCGTGAAATTTGGATAAAATCTGAAGGAGTAATATTAGAAAACATATGTCAGCCTCCTGGTGGCGCTATAAAGAGCAGATGTGAAAAATTCCTGGCAAAGGTTTTTCCTTGGCCTCTAGGGAGTTGGTATACAAAGTTATCCACAGATCCGTGCAGTTAGAGGTAAAAACACTTTTCGGCCAGTTATAGCGCCTCCATGAGGCTGAGTTGATGTTCATGTGGCATTTCTTCCTCGGCCTAGTGGGAATGTGTGTGCACAATTGCACGGAAATCACACGATGTGTTCATGATTTGCAGCATTTTGTTTGAAACTGAGCACTCCTGCAAACTTTGGAAGCCAATCTTAGCCAATCAGGATGGAGTCTGAGAAATCTGAAAGACCCGTTTCGTTGAATGGCCCTAGAGAGACTGTGTACCAATTTGAGTGATGTTTGGACAAAATCTGTAGGTATACTGTCCAAAAACTTGTTTTGCACAAAGCGGCCTCCTGGTGGCGCTATAACAGGCCGTTCTGGAAATGTTGGGGTAGAGGTTCATCGTTGGCATCCAGGGAGTGTGTGTGCAAAATTTGGCATCGACCGGGTTAACGGTACCGGAGATTAGCTGTTCACAGACGGAGGGACGGACGGGCGGACGGACACACACACACACACACACACACACACACACGGACACACGGACGGACGGACGGAGTGCAAAACATACTCTCTCCCCATGCCTTCGGCCTGGTGGAGACAATGATGACTGTTATGATAATAAAATCTCTCAGCTCCTCTGTCCTTGTTGTTTTCTAATGTTTCTAGCATCTCAGTAATGCAGCTTTTGACCCCGGCCGGCTCTTTTTCCCGCTGGTAGTATTTCTAAATGCTTGTTGTATAAGGGACTGGGGCTTTATTCTACAGTCACTCTGGGATAAGGGCCTCAGCCGAAATGCCTGAAATGTAAATAATGTAAATATAATTCCTTTATGTGCTTCATGCTGTTTGTGCATTTTTCAAGAGCAGTTGACACACACTCTAAGCTGTGTAACTGCCTAACTGTCATCAGTCCACTGAGCAAACACTGGTGCCAACTAACGCCAGGGCTCCACCGGACGCGTTGCGTTGCGTCTGCGTCGCGTCAAAAAACGCACCGGTTCAATTTTAATACACGCGTCGCGTCTCCGTCAACGCGGGCAGTGGAGCCACCCTTCATTGATTAAAAAGGGAACATTCCCTGACGGTGACGGAGACGCGACGCTGACGCGCCTGGTGGAGCCCGGCCGTAACATGGGCTGATGTGGGCCTACATGCGGTGAAACACAACATCCCATGTTTGCTACACGGTAAAACAAATTGCATCATCATGCCATGCATTCATAATTTCTTCTGCAAAAGTAATGAGATCTTAGTTTTCTTACACATGTTTTTTAGTTTTTCCCCAGAGCGTTGACTTTGTCCAGTGTGCAGTGGTTCTCCACCTTTTCTGGATCAGGGCTAACTTGAACATCTTCAAAGCATTCGTGGGCCACCCATCTCACGGGCCGTGTGCATTTTCAGAGCATGTTTATTGGAGTGATTGATTAATCAATCATGTTTTGGCTTTAGCTCAATGCATTGAGATCCTATTCATCTGTTTCAGAATGTAAACCCATTTCATTTTAAACAAAGAAAATACCATGACATTGTTTTTTTGTTTTTTAATGTCATAAAATATAACCCTTGCCGAGCCATGATGCCCATATATAATAGGGCAGGAGCGTATCTCCATCCTGTTTCTGTAGCGTGAGGCAGCTTGATGTACAAGCACACACCCTGGACATGATGCTAGCTAGTATGTCACAGGTATTATCCTTAAAATCGTGGTCTTTTGACAATTATTTGGGGGCCCACTTGCAATGTCCGCATGTCCCAGTGGTTGAAAATCGCTGGTATAGTGTAAAAGTAGAGAAACAGAATACCTTATTTAATACATCATACCACGTGATCAGGATTTATGTCACAAAAACAAGTCATTACTTACTTTATGTCGCCACTGGAGCTTGACATTATTTGTTCACAGCAAGAAATAGAATTTCCATCAACACTTAACCAATCTTTTAATATCCCCCCTTTTCCACAGACTGTTCCAGCTGCATCTTTGGTGGTCTGTGCAAAGTGTGTATTTGTTTGTTTCTTTGAATACAAAGAATGGGGAGGGGGGGTGGCTGTGGTGACGTTTAATCCAAAGGAGTTAATTAGCGGGGAGAGGAGATAGCATCGGCACAAATGAGGCTAAATGAAATAAACACTGTCCTGAAAGGAGAGATTAGCAATTAAGCTATTGGACGGCTGGTCTAGTTGTGATGTCTTTTATTGTGCCACCAGTAAAGAGTGTGTGTGTGTGTGTGTGTGTGTGTGTGTGTGTGTGTGTGTGTGTGTGTGTGTGTGTGTGTGTGTGTGTGTGTGTGTGTGTGTGTGTGTGTGTGTGTGTGTGTGTGCGTGTGCGCGTATGCTTGTGTATGTGTGCATTTTTGTGCGTGCTTGTTGTGTGCACAAAATATCATGTTTATGAGTTTGTGGAATGCCTCCGCGCCAGTGTGTGCAGTTTTTGTGTGTGCGCACTGGTGTGATAACTAAGCCATAGCTGCACATTGTGTTTGTCTCAGGCTTTGTTTCCTAAGCGACAGTATGGTTGTCCTCTGCTCAACAGATAACACATCTTGACGTTGCCGTATACACTCGCTGGTCGCACAGTTCCTGTGTTGTGAAACGATGCTGTGTTTAGATTAGAGACGGGGAGAGTCATCGCTGACCTCTTACTGTGTATTGTCTCACTCACCATGCTGTAAAATATCACAAATAAACACAGGAGAGAGCATTATGTGTGTGTGTGTGTGTGTGTGCGTGTGTGTGTGCGTGTGTGTGTGCGCATGTATATTCTGGTGTGTGCGTGCACACTACACACACGCACATACAGTACACGCGCATACTGTGTATGTGTAATATATCACATGCTCTGTCTGTGTGTTTGTGTATACAGTATATTGTGAAAGACAGAGTTAGACAAAGTGTCCTGCATGTATCCTATGTGTGTATACTGTAGCTTACAGTCTTCCATATGGAGCGCTGCTGCTGCTGTGCTATATGAACTCTGGTGAATGGAGTACAGCTATGTATACCTTATCAGCTGCAGCAGCATTATATCTATCTATCTATCTATCTATCTATCTATCTATCTATCTATCTATCTATCTATCTATCTATCTATCTATCTATCTATCTATCGATCGGCCTGTCAGTCTGTCTGTCTGTCTGTCTGTCTGTCCCGTGTGTCTGACCTTCCGTCAATCCGGCAGTGGCCGGCCGAGTCATTAACCCACACTGCCCCCTCTGGGTTTCACTACAGTACTCGGCAAAGAGAGAGAGATAAAGGCGGGCGGGATTGGGTCGAGAATATAGAGCGAGATAAGTCACGAGGGAGACAGAACAAGGGATGCAGAGAGAGAGAGGGGAGGGGGGAGAGAGAGAGGGGAGGGGGGGGGGGGAGAGAGAGAGAGAGAGAGATTGTGTGTGCATGAATCCTTATCAGACGGTTTTAAGGCTTTTTACACTATAGGGCACTATAATGTGCTTGTGAATAAATTAGTGTGTGTGTACGTGTGCGTGCGCGTGTGTGTGGATATATGGTACATTATATGTACTGTATTTATGTTTGTGCCCCTATGTGTATACTATTTATGCTTATCTGCTGTTTCTGAGATTGACTCTGCAGTGTGTGTGTGTGTGTGTGTGTGTGTGTGGGGGGGGATGTGGGGGGGGGGGTGTAATGTTTAGCATGCATGCATTAATGCTGAGCATGTACTGTACTGTACTGTACTGTAGTGTACTGTAATGTATGTCTCTGTCTTCCATATATTATCATATTTTATTTTCCAACCATAATAGGTATGTTCTGTAATGATAAACTAAATCTTCAAAGTTACTAGTAACTGAAAGCTGTCAGATTATTAGTGGTAAAAAGTACAATAATTGCCTCTGATGTAGTGGAGTAGAAGTACAAAGTATCCAACAATGGAAATGACCCAAGTGAAGTAATATATATATATATATATATATATATATATATATATAGTGTACTTAAGTACAGTACTTGAGTATACGGTATGTGCTTAGTTACTTTCCACCACTGATAGTGAGCATGTACTGTATCTGTGTGTGTTTGTGCTTGTCTTGTGTGCGTGCACCTCTGCCTGCATCTATCTCTGTGTTGTTAGGGATGTACTGCATACTACACTGTGTGTGTGTGTGTGTGTGCGTGTGCGTGCGCGTGTGCGTGTGCGTGTTGGTGCATCTCAGCATTATGCTGTGGGATGTACAGTACTGTATACTACGTGTGTCTTGGTGCATCTCAGCATCATGCTGTTAGGGATGTACAGTACTGTATACTACGTGTGTCTTGGTGCATCTCAGCATCATGCTGTTAGGGATGTACAGTACTGTATACTACATGTGTCTTGGTGCATCTCAGCATCATGCTGTTAGGGATGTACAGTACTGTATACTACGTGTCTTGGTGCATCTCAGCATCATGCTGTTAGGGATGTACAGTACTGTATACTACGTGTGTCTTGGTGCATCTCAGCATGCTGTTAGGGATGTACAGTACTGTATACTACGTGTGTCTTGGTGCATCTCAGCATGCTGTTAGGGATGTACAGTACTGTATACTACGTGTGTCTTGGTGCATCTCAGCATGCTGTTAGGGATGTACAGTACTGTATACTACGTGTGTCTTGGTGCATCTCAGCATGCTGTTAGGGATGTACAGTACTGTATACTACGTGTGTCTTGGTGCATCTCAGCATGCTGTTAGGGATGTACAGTACTGTATACTACGTGTGTCTTGGTGCATCTCAGCATGCTGTTAGGGATGTACAGTATTGTATACTACATGTGTCTTGGTGCATCTCAGCATGCTGTTAGGGATGTACAGTACTGTATACTACATGTGTCTTGGTGCATCTCAGCGTCATGCTGTTAGGGATGTACAGTACTGTATACTACGTGTCTTGGTGCATCTCGGCGTCATGCTGTTAGGGATGTACAGTACTGTATACTACGTGTCTTGGTGCATCTCGGCGTCATGCTGTTAGGGATGTACAGTACTGTATACTACGTGTCTTGGTGCATCTCGGCGTCATGCTGTTAGGGATGTACAGTACTGTATACTACGTGTCTTGGTGCATCTCGGCGTCATGCACGTCCATGCTGTATACAGAAAAGGACTCACATTCTCTACTTAAGTAAAAGTATCAACGCTGCAACGAAGAAATACTCTGTTGCAAGTTAAAAGTTCGGAATTCAAAATGTACTTGTGTAAAACCACAAAAGTATTGGTTTCAAAATGTAGTTAAAGTACCAAAAGTAAATATACTTAACCCATTTTGGGGCGGAAACCCCTTTTGGTGTTAGCATTATGTTATGCTTTAGCTATTGAAAAATAGCAGATCTACAAGCTACGAGCTTGTATAGGTCTGCTATTTTTGAAAAATCGAAGAGCGACTGACATAGCTTTTTCAGAAAACTGTCAGGATGTAGAAGACATTTTTAGAATCTGATCTCAGGTCAAAATGGGTTAATATACTCCACGCCTGCATGCTGTTGGTCTGCACAGTGTGAATATCAGTGCTGTCGGCCGGAATCCCTTTGGGGATTTGGGGAATAAAGAAGCTGTGTTCCAGTGGATCCACTGGAGTTATTATCTAGTCACAAGCTCTTGTTAATACTCATTGGTTTCAGTATTTATAAAAACCACAGACACACTTACAGTAATTGCTTTCACCTTTTGAGCTAATGCTCAACATTTTGAGCTTGTAGATCTGCTACTTTTGCTATATGTTTTATTTGAATCCTGAAAAGTAACCATTTTGCACATAATGAGGTTCTCACTCGACAGATATGAGGTGGTTCATACGTTTGGTGTCGCTGCATGTGCCTGTGGGCATCATTGCATTTGTGTCTGTCCGTACGTGCGCATGATTTTCCAAGTGCTGTGATGTGCGTTGTGCGTCAGTGCATGTGTCCATACTGTATACTGTGTGTGTGCGTGCGCGCGCGCGTCAGTGCAGAATAAGATAGAGGTGCCTCGGAAGAAGTCATCTCTCATATCCCCATGCTAAACAATAGGCTATTGTGGCGCCACGGCTGAGTGACAGATTCGATATAGGCCCGGCAATAGAAGGCAGATTAGGTCCTGCATCATTGCTCACGGCTCCATTTAGGCACCATTAATTGTCTTCATCATTGGCAGCAATTCTTTAGCTGGAGGTAAAGAGGTTTAAGAAAAATTGCATTGTTTCGCCGGGAGAACGGAGATCATGTGGGCCTGAGATCAGAGGAACGAGCCTCCGCAAAACAATATGTTTTCTTTGAGTGGAGTGCTCGTTTGAAAAGGACTATTTTCAATCAAAAAGTAGATTCGTCTAAGTTTATTTGCACAACCTTACATGACACAAAAAAAAACAGCTAACCACTTGAACCCTAGCATATTCTGTGGGCAATCGTTTGGGGAAATATAGCAGATCTGAGCTCGTAGATTTTCGGCAAAGATATGCTAGTATCAAGCCCTTGGGAATACGGCCAAATATGTATAGGGTTTAAGTGGTCAAAAATGAATTGGCAGTTTACAAAAGAAGCCATTGTGCACCTATCAGAATGTCTCACCTTGAAACAAACAAAACACAAATCAAAGTGACAAGTAAAGATACACCAAATGATTAAACGGAAAGACTTTGAAAAACTATGTGGATTTAACAATAATGGCAACAGGTCTATGGAAATGCTCTCCTTAGAATAAAAACAACAAGACATACACACAAGACACTGAAGACTGTAAATCATTACGACAAGCAGACACCCAAATGACTTCTTTTGCTTGAGTAGAAATGCATGTCTGTGAAAACAACCCTTCATCTTGCTATGTATGAAGCCGGCATGCAGTTTCTTTAGTTTGTTTGCACAGTGACAAACATCGAAGTCAAGTGATTTGTTCAGGAGACAGAAAACCCATTGGGCTTTTCGAAAAAAACAACTCACCTTAAAACAAACAAAAGAACAAGTCAAGCAACGACCCAAATAACTTTGTCTGTGTCTGAGAAACTAACCTTGTGCTTTGCTATGAGGCAATTGTGCTATAAAAACACATGTGATTTATATTGCTTACAGCATTTATGACACAGCGTCTTCACAGAACAAAAAGCACGATTATTGGGAAAGGAGATCGAATACCCCCTGGCCTTAATGTTTTTAAGCAACAGTTATTTGACTGCCTCGGTCGGGTGACAGCTTTTGGCTGTGTCTCTCCATGTGATATCATCTCCTGAGGTTTCAATGTCGTTCCTGGCAATGCTGCAGTGAACTGTGCTCCAGCGCGCAAGGTCACAGTGGGACTATCATCATATGATGACGATAACGCCACAGTAACAGCCAAAGGATGGGAGGGCTGGTGAAGTTGCGTTATAAGAGCAGCTCACATTAATGATATCATATGGTCGCTGTCTGGTGAAAAACGTTCCTTTTGATCATTCAAAAACAAAATAGTGAAAATAGACAATCTACAAGCTAACAATGCGTCACAAGGCATTGTGAGCTTGTAGATCTGCTATTGTGTGACACTTATACGATGAAGTAGGACAACATTTAAAACATGGAGATACAAGGTTTCTGAACGACAGCAACAATATGCTGTGTGATTGAGGCCTGATTACACTAATCGTAGACCTACAGAGTAACATTCTCTCCCTGCTGTCTTAGACACACACTGTGTGTGTGTGTGTGTGTGTGTGTGTGTGTGTGTGTGTGTGTGTGTGTGTGTGTGTGTGTGTGTGTGTGTGTGTGTGTGTGTGTGTGTGTGTGTGTGTGTGGGGGTGTGTGTGTGTGTGTGTGTGTGTGTGTGTGTGTGGGTGTGTGTGTGTGTGTGTGTGTGTGTGTGTGTCACTCACGCATGCACGCACACACTCGTCCCCCAGTAACATTCAGTGTTACAAAATGATGGCTGATTGCATCGAAATATTTCCAATAAACCTTCCCTCAGTCCAGTATAAATTGGAAGCTCGCGGCGTCAGGCTGAGCTGTAAGTTTATGATTAATGACAGTGCTTTTGTGCGAGCTCTCTGTGGAGCAAATATCCACAATGGCCAAGACTAGGACTCTTAAATGCTCCGAGCTGCACTGCAGGGGATTTTCAAGACACTGCAACAACCAGGCCCCTGAGCAGGGGTGAGACACTGCAACAACCAGGCCCCTGAGCAGGGGTGAGACACTGCAACAACCAGGCCCCTGAGCAGGGGTGACTGGAGCAACAACCAGGCCCCTGAGCAGGGGTGAGACACTGCAACAACCAGGCCCCTGAGCAGGGGTGACTGGAGCAACAACCAGGCCCCTGAGCAGGGGTGAGACACTGCAACAACCAGGCCCCTGAGCAGGGGTGAGACACTGCAACAACCAGGCCCCTGAGCAGGGGGGACTGGAGCAACAACCAGGCCCCTGAGCAGGGGTGAGACACTGCAACAACCAGGCCCCTGAGCAGGGGTGAGACACTGCAACAACCAGGCCCCTGAGCAGGGGGGACTGGAGCAACAACCAGGCCCCTGAGCAGGGGGGACTGGAGCAAAAGGCACAAGGAGAGACGAGGCAGGCGAGGGAGAGGTACAGGATGGCCAAAAATATGACCTTATCACGATCCAGAAACTATTCAGAACATAGGCTATTCTTTATCCAGGCACAGAATTATCCAGTCTTTGATCCAATCATAATATACTAAGTTTGACATTTAGAACAATTGGTATCAGAAACAATATGTCGGCCAGTTTTGAGGTTCATGCAAGGATTCTGCTTTGGGCGTACTGTTGTTTCTGTGATGATTTGGCATTAAAGTGATGAATGCAGGGCTCTAACAACGTGCATGAACATACAGTCTACTTAAAATCCAACCGGATGATATTGCAGAAGACATTACAGTCTACTTAAAATCCAACAGGGCGACTGTGGCTCAGGAGGTAGAGCAGGTCGTCCAATGATCCATGTGTCGGCGGTTCGAATCCAGGCTCCTCCTGGCTACATGTCGAAGTGTCCTTGGGCAAGACACTGAACCCCAAATTGCTCCCGATGTGCTGGTTGGTACCTTGCATGGCTTCTGCCGCAATCGGTGTATGAATGTGTGTGTGAATGGGTGAATGTAATGCACAATCTATGTAAAGCGCCTTGGATAAAGGCGCTATATAAATGCACCATTTACCATTTACCATTTTACCATGATATTGCAGAAGACATTACAGTCTACTTTAGAAAGCATATAAGTACATGGCTTACACTAACATACTGTAGATGAATGCAAGATATGTTATTTCTAATTATAGTGCCCTACAACCACTGAGTTCAATATTTTTGGGCACAGTCAAAATAAATGTTTATCTGTTAACTACAAAGTCTATTTTGGTTGGCAAACATTTTGGTGGTAAGTTTGGTAACTAAGAAGAATGTAGAGTGGTACGTCCAAGAATATCAAGTTAACATAAAGTTTAAGCACATCCAAATCTTACAGCAAGAAGAGAGCTATAATTCATTATTCATTGCATCACAAAGCTTGATGTGTTTTGGCTCAAAAACCAACCAACTCAGAGCATCTTACTCAACAATGAGAAGGTCAGAGTGCCCAGAAAACAGGCATGTGTCTTTGATTGGATCATTATGTATTTAATCCACACAAAACACAAATCCGGTGAATCAGCCAGTATCATTCAACCAATGCGCATCACAATGTATCCATCAAGTTAAGCAAACAAACACCGATGTTAAGGATTACACATGTTTTGTGAAACAATCAGCATGACAAAAAAAGGATTTAAAGTTAAACTCAACATTCAGTCCATTTGGGGGAACGTATCCAGTGTAGTAAGCAAGAATGTCCCCACCTTGAGGGGGTGGCTTAACCTCCTGAACACCCAGGCCTCAGGAAGGACACTGAACAATGGTTTGCCTCCTTGTAATGCCTTGCCTTGGCATACTCATCGCTGCTTCTGGTTGCCATTGTGCATGGGCTCAGCTCTATGTGATTTCTTTCCAACATTGCAAATCCCCTGTGTATAGCCCCTGTACCTGTGTATAGTGTAGTGGGATTATTAATACTCCTAACAGAGACTTTAAGAAATAATCGAGGTAGAGAGTGGACTGAAACAATGTCACGTTTATTACAAGGAGTGGTCTGTACCAGCCCAGGGAGGTGCACGGATGCAAGCCTCCCTGGCTGTTCAAATGAGTCTCTCTTATACAAAATGAAGAAGCACAAATACATTGGAGGTGTGGTCAGTGGACAAGACTAAACATGGGTCTTTGGGTAAGAATAGGTCATCTTGACAGACAATCAACAGGTGGAAGCCTTGCTCCAGGCAGTGTAGTATTTTCTGCCACTACATTCCACCATTTCAAATATGTAAATTAAATGTCTCATATTAATTTATACCAAGGAACATGAGATACTATACTGTCTGCAAATTTACTACAAAAAGATGACTTATATATGGACTATCTCCTAGAGTAAGAAAGGTTTACATTTAAGTGTATTCAATGTCCACCCACATGATAATTTTCTTTTTATTACACACAACTTCTGATGGCTGGTAGGGGCGAAAACCCTTTTCCTTCTTATTGGGAAATTCCAACCTACGACCCTCGATTTGTCTTGAGCGATCACTCATAAGCCAGCATCAGGTGTAGTCTTTTTTCGTGGTTTTCTCCTCCACGCAAATGTTCTCCTCTCCTTATGTTTCTGTCACAAGTTGTGGCATGGCATTTTAGTCTTTTTTCCCCATGGTGGGCCCAGTATTTTGTCTTTATCCGGCTCCCATCGCTGTCACTGGGGGGTGACTGCGGGGATGGAATGCGTGTGGGCCTTGTAGGGACGTCTGGAGTCTCTGGACGGACATGATGATGTGGCTTGGCTCTCATTGGTGTCACTGGCCCATGTGACATATTTATATGTCTGTCAGGTTTTCTTAGAGGGAGAACAACTTGCAGGTAATTTTGTTCACTTGAATTATTTCCACCGTGGTTAAAAAGGTGGTTATACAAAATTCATTTCAATATTATTATTATTATTATTATTATTTTACATTAATTGTCTTCAGCTTCAGCTTGTTATGTAGACAGCTCTAGAATTGCACTTTATGTAGTCATAGCACTTTATAGTACACATGTATAATATATTATATAGTATAGTATGTATAGTTTACATAGATACTCCAATGTTACGTTCTTAGTTTACGCATGATTCATGATAACTACTTTTTATACATGTGATGTATGCCATGCTTTTTGTTATTGCTTAATGTAAATCGCTCTGGATTAAGAGCGTCTGCTGAATGCCTAAATTGTAATTCATATAACACTAGACTGACGTCACTGTATGTGTGTATATTTACCCATCATACAAACCCAAATCCTTTCAGTGCTTTCTCTGGTTGTCTTCATTTGTTTGTTTGTTTTTTCCTTGTTCAAACACATCTCCTGATATGTTTCTCTTAATTTATTGGATTTCAGAGCTGGAAAAAAAACAAAACAACACACTACCCCTATTCTAAAACATTTGTTCTATACTTTTCCCCAGATGATAATACATAATTAGGAATTTATTAAGATCTATCTTGATCACAGTTGATCACAATCTTTCACAGTCTGATTTATGGTTAACTCCCTCTCTTATGGTTATTAGCTACATTGACAGGTTACACATTATTGCATCTTTACACTGTATTTCATCACTACTAGTATCCTCCTGTCAATATAAATATTTCAATAATGAGATCGTGTGGGAGTTCTTACCTTGTCGATGCAATGTCTATAGATACTCATTTTTCCCTTTGTCCTTCCTCCTGTAATTGCATTGTATCACAACACTCTTCCTAGACGAGTTATTCTAAGTTTTTAGTGAGTTAGTCAATATCGCCATATTAACCATGCCATGCACACTGGGAAAGGAAGATATTCATTAAATTTTCAACACATTTAGACCATCTCATTGATTCACCATCCAGTCCTGGAAAGTAGGAAAGAACAATTTTCATTAGAATGACTTCACCTAAAAACAACACTGTTGTACACAGTGATACCTTAAAACATTTTACTTACTTATAGGCCTACTCGATAAACATCACATTCCACACATACCCGGGCCATTCATTCTCCACACTTGCCCCTGCGTAGGTCTTCTACTTCGCTCCATATCACACCAAATCTGTGTAGTGGCCTAACCCATAGGTCGCCACTTGACCCCCGGCTGGGCCCCACCTGTCTGCGCTTTTAACAAGTCATTGAAAGCGGGGTTGTCTAGTGGCACACCACAGTGCTTCTGAAAGCAGTTCTCCAGTCTATTTCTGTAGGTGTCACAGGTTTCATCAGGCCATTGCTTAGTGCTGTGAATTTTTTGCCAATCAGTGGGTACTGGAAATGCTGCTTTGATGCTGTCAAAAAGACCACCGTGATTCAGCAGCTGTCCAGTGACAATGTGATTTTGTGCTCCATTCACATCAAAATGTTCCCTGAGATGTAGCCATTTTAATCCAAAGACTTTGCGAAATACAGATTCGAGCATTCTTGCCGATGGCTCATACATCTCAATCAAGTCTAACACAGCTGCACACCAGCGCTCCATGTTGACTTTGTGGTCTGGAAGGTCCTTCATGATGTCTTTCAGTTCATCAGGTGTCCAGCGTCGCTGCACATGTACTGTTGAAGAATATGTGTCTATTTCTGAGTGCTGTGCCCATGGAAATAGCTTCCTTGGACAAAGTCTTTGTGACAACTGCTCCCCCCTGTCCTTGATTGTTTTTGAGGGGTTCAGGTTGTTCATGGTTGTTGCTGTTGTCTGCGGGCTGTTCCTTGGGTATATTTACAGAGCAAAGGTTGAAGATGAGGTTAACGGTTCCATTCGGAACGTGTATGACGAGTACAATGGCGCCAACAGTGATGCCCCGAGCCATGCCATCGACTATGTGCAGAGACAGCTTCAGTGCTACGGAATCCACAATTACTCAGATTGGATGAACACTCGCTGGTTTAATGAAACTAAAAACAACAGCGTCCCCATTAGCTGCTGCAAAAGTAATACAGAAGCCTGCACTGGATCTCTTGCTCATACTGAAGACCTCTACCCGGAGGGATGTGAAGTTCTAGTTGTGAAGAAACTAAAAGAGATCATGATGTATGTCATCTGGGCTGCACTAACATTTGCTGCAATTCAGATGCTGGGGATGCTGTGTGCATGTGTGGTACTCTGCAGGTGGAGCCGAGACCCCGCCTACGAACTACTCATCACTGGGGGAACCTACGCATAAAGTTTCCTTCTAACAATAATACGTTCACAGACGTGCACTAAGAGTGACTTAAAACGGTTTTGACCGAGAACATGAAAACAAACTATTTTACATACACTAACATCTTACCTTGTTTGACAATATGTCGCCATAGACTCAAGAATAAATTATGTTCCAATGCTTAAAATGAATTTGAATTAAATTATGTTCAACTTAAACTATACTTCATAAACTATACACTTCTTAAACTATACATGTCCCCCCTCTGAGCACTTCTGTCGGACATAGATAGAATTTATCCATAGAATTGCTCATAATTGCTAGAACCATCGCTTTACTTTAAACATTTTTAATATTACCTAAGCTATTTAACAGCATCAACATCCTATTAACACTAAGCTATTTTACCCTATTCGTCACTTCCTCCTGCCAGTCTATCTATAATTGAAACAACGTGCTAGGTATGTTTTGTGCACGCAGATCTGCTATTTTTAAAATCCTTTTCTATCTTTCGGTACATTTTTTTTTTCCCTAACTTCAAATAAAATGATCTCACATCTATAAAGAAATAAACTAAGGAAGGAAGGCCGACTTGGTTAAATGGTTTTTAACTGTTAAATCTTGTTCATTGAAAATAGCTGATCCACGGGTTCACTCAACTGATTTCTTAAAATAAAATGCTAGTATTTACATGACTCGTAACTTAAAATAGTATTTAGTATGTACATGACTCTGCTGTATATGGTTTACACTATTATTGATATATTTATTGATATATAAATGAACACCATGATCAACTAGACATTCAAATTGAACCTCATAGCTTATCATACAAATGTGTATGCGTCTTAATTAATTGACCAGTATGCTTGCTGCTTGATTGTTTGATGGAAAGTCCAGATAATAAAAATCCTTCCTTCTAAGTCCTCCTCTGACTACAATGCAACAGCAGCTGTAACCATGCACCCTCAGTGACAGTGCATGTGTGTATTACTGAACTGTGGAGTATGCTGCACTTTGTAAAAATGGCAAAATATAACTCCTAACGTTATTTACATGGGACTGATAGATCCCCCTGACTTATTTACAAAATCATTCCTGCATCCCAGGACTCATTACATTGATAATCTATTTACATCACTGCTTGGAATCAAGAATATAGTTAAGTGAAATGCCTGACCACGATCTCTAGCTGAATAAAGTGAGGTAGGAGAGGTATTAGGTAAATGTTGACTACAAAAATGAGCCAACAGGGCATTTGCCATGAGTGTGAGTTATCCAGAATAATAATCATCACCAGTCCTCGTAGAGGACAGTAAAGGTTCACATTGGTCTAAAGTCTAATTTACACATCTTGCTGACCAGAGACAATGTCTTATGACAGAGGCAACTATTAGGGGACCTTCTCTTGCCCCCCCCCCCCCAAACACTGATGCCTGTCAATCACACTGCTACTCTGAAAGGAGGGTGCAAATGGACACCTGGTTGGCGTAAGTGACATGTCATGCTGTGAAACTCTCCTTAAATTAGAGAAACTAAACTGAACTGAAAACTGAACAATATGAGCCCCCACTGTTATTTTAACAGCTGTGATCAGGCTATTTCTGCGGACAAGTTTACATTTTGCGTGTGGAAATGCCTATGCTACCTTGCCTTAGGCGTTGGGGGGGCTGGTGAACTAGTCAAGCCCAATGATTTAGGTACCCCTTGATATGTGAGTCTTACTTACAATATGAGATACTCAGTAGTATACGGTATCTATCTGCCTGTGTTATATATATTCCTCAGTGCTCCTGGGCACGCATGGGAGGGAGACATGACGTCATGCCATCCACCGTTTCCGTAACAACAACTTATTTCCTACATTACATAGGGAATCACCCCCTATTTGGCTGTGGGTTTGTCTGATTTGACCTATTTGTTCATTAATATTACGTTTGAATCAAGACCAATTTACTACAAGATTTGTGAGTCCTAAAACTCCCTTAATTCAGTTGTCTGATAGACTATTGACTATAGGAAAGTTGTATGATCATATTGACAAGCCAAAAAGTATCTCATCAAGCTTGACGATTCCCCCCGCTTAAAGGACAGTGTCTTGTTACCCCCGTCGTAAAACTGCTTAATTTAGGCATGTAGCAGGGGTCGCTGCTCAACACGTAAAATGTCTTGAGACACTGTAGCAAAGTTGAATCAGATTGACCCCAAAAAGCAGTACTCTCTACTCACCCACTCACTATGACATCACCAATGGCCCACCATCGCAATCGCACGTACCTCGCCACAGAGTGGACGTACAGTGTTCCATCACATGAAAGGAAAAAGACAGTCATTAGTTCATCCCTGGAATGTTCCCTTTCCTCACATATAGTCCTCCATTGCTCATGCCTCTGTCCAAGTGCCTGCATGTCCATGTTCCCAAAATGTAATTCGGGAAATAGTCAATTCCCGCCTGTGTTGGGCCCCAAACCAACACACGCATACTGTTCAGACATCAAAGTGCGGAAACAGTCTGACTGTACATGTGACTTGCCGTGCGATGCGATAGGCGATCCATCTAATGGTCCCATAGTAATCAGGTTCTGTAAAACACAGCACTACTGATTTCTATGTCTGGTGAATCAACTTTGCCAATAATACCCTTTACATATCTAAATTGCACGTCACTCACACTAACGTATGAGTTCTGTGTCTCACTTTTTAGGTTCACATGAGGGAATTGCGCTTGTCCATATGATCAACTCAACACAACTTCAAACCATGTCTTCCCTAATGGATGACCTGTCCGTATATGGGACCGTAATACTCATACGCATGTAGTTGAATACTGTAATTACTGGTTACTGTGTAGATTATCGTTATTACAAATCATACATTAATCACTCCAGCCCTATATACATTTTTTCCATGTTGCAAATAACTAATTTACAAGAACAACACATTGTGAGCTCGTAGATCTGCTTATTTTACAGTTATTTTATAATTCAAAATGAGACATTCTGCTAAATTGACAGAGTTTCTTAAATACAGCCACAGCTAACACTAATTTACTATTAAGCCTACATTTGAATTCTGGACATTTACTTGCTACAGAGTATTCCTATATCGTGTATGTATAAGTAACATTACACTCACCAGACTTCCCAGCTCGACCCGTCCCAAGTGTGTCCACTCAGAGCAGCTGCTGTCAATGGTAGGGGAGAAAAACGGGGCTACTTTCTGAACTGCCTGTCCTGGAAAATGTCCCTTACTTGAATCTGATCTTAAGTTCCCTGAGGACCTCTCTAATCTTTCCACAAAAAATGCCATACCGATATATTCTGTATAGCGACAAAAACGAAAGGTTCCTAGGAAAAACAAAAACAGGGGTTCCTGTCTTGACTGGGAAAAAATGTGATGACAGTTACAAATATTGCCTATTGTAAGGAGTTACTTACTACCTATACATTTCATGCTTTGAGTATAATTTTGCCTATCTATTTAGTCCAAATATAGAGAGTGACAAAGCCCAATTACACTCAACTTGCCGTGACTCTGGGAAATTGTTATATTGTCATTATTTTATAATAAGACGTAATAAGATAATACATATGACCATGATGATCAGCTAACCACGTTACTGTTTGTTAATTACTTTAAATACAAGACAGCACTTACTGGGTAGACCTGCTATTTTGAGTCTGCCGCTGACAACTGCTAACTGCTGTCCTACTAACCATGGGTGGTGACACTTAACTAAAATACCAGGACTACATTCTTCATACTTACTTGTTCACAACGCCACATTTATACTAGGAAATCACCATTTGACTTTTCACAAAAATAGTATTTTCCGTTCATCCACACGTACGTCCCACACACTTCCATTCCATACTCAACATTCCACATTCCACATTCATACCTGCTGCTCGAGTCTTACGCGTTATACAAGTTGCTGTTTCACCATTCTCTTTTAATCTTCCCTGTGGGCTGTTTGGTCCCAACAGGAGAGAAAAGAAAGAAAATAACGGTGGACGCTGTCTGTATGATTTCCTATGCTATTCCCTATCCTACTGATATAGGCTATAGTTTCTCTATATAAATGTCTATGAAAGACTGTTACCACTCGGCAACGATGAAATACGATGAGGAGGGACTGTCACCACTCCTTTAAATACGATGAATACTATATAAATGTCTATAAAAGACTGTTACCACTCGGCAACGATGAAATACGATGAGGAGGGACTGTCACCACTCCTTTAAATACGATGAATACTATATAAATGTCTATAAAAGACTGTTACCACTCGGCAACGATGAAATACGATGAGGAGGGACTGTCACCACTCCTTTAAATACGATGAATACGATGAGGGACTGTTACCAGCTCTTTCAAATACGATGAATACGATGAACTAGTACTTTGTACGGCTGTATCTCTAACGATCACAGCCTCAAAATACAAAATGTTGTACATTGAGTCAAAACACTCTTACCCCAAAATTCGTTTAGGTGTTGTCCCTGTCGGACCAGCATCTCAGATCCATATGCACAGCGCTATCATCTGAAAAAGAGAATGCTGACGGACAGTAGAAACACCCTGCTCACAGCGCCATAATTGTAGTGGGATTATTAATACTCCTAACAGAGACTTTAAGAAATAATCGAGGTAGAGAGTGGACTGAAACAATGTCACGTTTATTACAAGGAGTGGTCTGTACCAGCCCAGGGAGGTGCACGGATGCAAGCCTCCCTGGCTGTTCAAATGAGTCTCTCTTATACAAAATGAAGAAGCACAAATACATTGGAGGTGTGGTCAGTGGACAAGACTAAACATGGGTCTTTGGGTAAGAATAGGTCATCTTGACAGACAATCAACAGGTGGAAGCCTTGCTCCAGGCAGTGTAGTATTTTCTGCCACTACAATAGCCCCTGTCCCTGTGTATAGCCCCTGTCCCTGTGTATAGCCCCTGTCCCTGTGTATAGCCCCTGTCAGTGCTGTTTTGTCTTGGGGATGGTGTAAAGTAAACAGTAGACGACCACTAGCCTCGGTACCCAGGCTTTCATTTTTGTCGGCGCAAAAAAATGAAAGCCTGGGGAAACACATTGGCCGCTCTGGTCTAGAAGTGGGAGTCAACCCTTCCGGGTGGGCGTCGCTCCAAATGATGTGATGTAGTGCTGCACTAGGGGGGGGAACGGGGAGACCAGGGCTGACGGACAGATCGGAGAATCAATCAGGGCGTGCGCAGATCTCATGCGCGACCCGCCCCTCTAGACCAGAAACCCAACACGTTAGCTCAGGCTAGACAACCACTCTGACAGTGAGGAGGATATGCAACGCATGCTGAGGAACATGCTATACCTCCCAGTTCTGTTCCTCTGCTGTACAGACCACAAACCTGTAGGAGTCACAGTCCCTAGTGCAGTGTTGGAGATCACCTTCCCCAACTGGCTTACCTACCAAAAACAAAACAAAACGGGTGGAGTGCCCAGCCAAGCCAGAGGCACCTCAGAGATGAACCCTATGTCTCCACGGCAGGAACTTTACCCCTGCGCCACCCACACACCCCAGCTGTGTTTTGATAGTCCCGAGTCGTAGCAGATTAAAGAAATTTAAAGCTATAATCTGGAAATTATTTTAATGAACAAAATTTCTTTAAAATAAGCTTTACCACAGTGTGGTAAAGCTGTTAATACAATATAACTAGCACATCTGTAGTGGTTGGCGGTGCATGGTCTCCCATCTCTTCTATTGAGACATGTAGACCCTGGTGTCAGATAGAACTACGGTACTATCTGAAGCTATCTCCCCTGCACTAAGTGGGGATGCCATATTGTCAGAGTGCTAGTAACGTGGTTTCTCAAATACGTGCGACTACGGTTCATATCTCGGGTAGGACTTGAAACTTTTGGATTGCAGCTTTAAATCTTGATTTGTAGTAGTTGTCATGTTAAAATCTTCTTCGATTGGAATCCAACTCTTTGTTCACATTGGTTTCCAGGATGTTCATTATTCCACCAGTCTCCCAGGAGTTCATTCTTCTTTAACTGGCTTCAGCTTGGGTTCATCTTTGTGTGATTATCATGAGGAATCTGAATATGTCTTGTCCATCCTTGTCTTTGCTGCATGGCCATCACCTCATTATTTGGCTCAGTGGAACACAGCTGACCTTATTCAGTCAGCACTAAGGTTCTGTCTGCAGACAGTACCATGCTGCTGAAGTATGTTTGGCAGCATTACTACTAAGATGACTCTCGCTATAACAAGGCGAGTGGCAGTAGTTCTAGGAGTTACTGTGCAGATCATTTCCTTTATTCCTTATATTTGCAGGATTTACTTGACTTGAGCAAAGGTTAAATTGCTCGCAATGTTTATAGTGATTGATTGATTGAATATTTTGTGTTTGGGTTAAAAATGTCAAATGGTTGAAACTTTCAAAGGCCAAATGCCTGTTTTCTATTGTGGTCTATTAAACATTCAACACTCAAAACGAACTGGACAGACAAAATCTAAAATATCAAAAGTAGAGCATTCTAGTATTGCAAACATTACATTACAAACATTTTTGCTAGGACATTTTCTCTATATTTTTTTGTAATGCTTCACTTTTATTTTTATTTCAGTTAACTCAATGTTATTCAATTCTAGTTTCATTATTTCCTTTAGTTAATCCTGCTGTGAACGTGTGTGAAATGTCCCCTAACTTCATAGATCCATCAGGATGCCATAAGCCTCTTTTAGTTCTTCTGTGGCTGCATGGTAGTATCACTGCTACGATTCATTTAAGAACCTTATAGGCCAGGTAGTTCTCCTTGACAGAATGGTAATGTCTGTTCCACTAAGCTCTCGAGAAACCCATTAGAGGAGACTTAGAAAGTGAACTACCAATCCACTTGTACACCTGAGCCCTGCTACCCTCCAAACCTCCGCTCACTCCATCTCTCTCATTCTCTTTTAAAAATGGATGCACCACCTCACCTTTCATAGACTGATCCTCATCCACCCATCTCTCTCTCTCTCTCTCTCTCTCTCTCTCGCTCTCGCTCTCTCTCTCTCTCTCTCTCTCTCTCTCTCTCTCTCTCTCTCTCTCAACCTTTCTCTGACTCTCAATCTCTCTCTCTCTCTCTCTCTCTCTCTCTCTCTCTCTCTCTCTCTCTCTCTCTCTCTCTCTCTCTCCCTCCTTCCCCCTCTCTCTCTCACTTAAAGATGGAGGCTGTTGAATTACAAAGCAGCCATATTGGCCCTGGACAGTTATGAGCATTACAATCTCAGTGAATGTGAATGTGAGGAACCAGCAGGTGCCCTCGCTTTTCTTTTTTCCCCTCCCCTTCTTCTCGTTATCATCCAAATGAAACCAAACTCAGATCAGAAGGGAAACCACTGAAGGAACGGGAAAGGAATATTCTCACTCGCCCCCTGCAGAGTCGAACATGAAGGCACTTTCAAAATGGCCTTTTAGAGGAAAGCCATTTGGAGGCGGCGCGGCCCGGTGGGCGTCTGATGAGACGATGACCTCCCCCTGTGACATGGGCTCATCTCTTTTATGTTGCCTCTCTTCCCGTCTGAGCGCCCCGCGCTTCACGCTGCAGAAGAAACTGTATGGGACTTGATGGAGGTCCTGTTGTGAAATGGTAAAATGGTTTATATAGCACCGTTTTACAGTGCTTTACAGTATGCATTATGTTCTCCCATTCGCACGCCGACGGCGGAGGAAACCATGCATGGCTGCTCGCCGGGAGCAGT